>NC_074665.1:20169026-20469026 GCF_029448725.1 Salvelinus fontinalis
AGAGAGAGAGAGAGACAGAGAGGAGGAGGAGAGAGAGAGGAGAAGAGAGAGAGAGACAGAGGGGAGGAGAGAAAGGAGAAGAGAGAGAGAGAGACAGAGAGGAGAGAGAGAGGCGAAGAGAGAGAGAGAGAGACAGAGAGGAGAAGAGAGAGAGAGAGACAGAGAGGAGGAGAGAGAGATGAGAAGAGAGAGAGAGAGAGAGAGAGAGAGAGAGAGAGAGGAGGAGAGAGAGAGAGGAGAAGAGAGAGAGAGAGACAGAGAGGAGAGAGAAGAGAGAGAGAGAGAGAGAGAGAGAGAGAGAGAGACAGAGAGAGAGAGAGACAGAGAGGAGGAGATAGAGAGGCGAAGAGAGAGAGAGAGACAGAGAGGAGAAGAGAGAGAGAGAGACAGAGAGAGAGAGAGAGAGAGAGAGAGAGAGAGAGACAGAGAGGAGAAGAGAGAGAGAGAGACAGAGAGAGAGAGAGACAGAGAGAGATAGACAGAGAGGAGAAGAGAGAGAGAGAGACAGAGAGAGAGAGAGACAGAGAGAGATAGACAGAGAGGAGAAGAGAGAGAGAGAGACAGAGAGAGAGAGAGACAGAGAGAGATAGACAGAGAGGAGAGGGAAAAGGGGTGAGAGAAACAGAAACGCCGGTGCATTCAGAGATGCATCAGAGGATCCGCACCAGGCTGTGGGCATCTTTCCCCATAATGGATTTAATGACACATAAACACACACAACTCCAGCCCCACACCTCACACTCAAAAGAGTGGGATTGTGCTTTTACACATTAGCATTTGTACAGCACACATGCTATGAAGAGGAGAGAGGTGGGCAGTTAATGTAATCTCTAGGATTAGTCATCCTCTATGTGCTCTTTGATGGGAAAAGACTGGCTATCCTGATGTGTTGTTAACATCGTGGGCCAGCACTGGGGGACAAAGACCCACACCGTGCACCACAGTCCATGGGCACCAAAGAGCGGGGGTGTCCCCGCCCCTCTACACTCACACGGATGTTAGATTTGTTGGTGAGCAGAGCAGAGCAGGGTTAAGGTTAGGGGAAATGGGATTTGGAATGGGAATTAATTGTGTGTGTGTGTGTGTGTGTGTGTGTGTGTGTGTGTGTGTGTGTGTGTGTGTGTGTGTGTGTGTGTGTGTGTGTGTGTGTGTGTGTGTGTGTGTGTGTGTGTGTGTGTGTGTGTGTGTGTGTGTGTGTGTGTGTGTGTGCGTGCGTGTGTGAGAGGTGTCTTTGAGGGTGGATGAGTGAGAGGAGACTGTGTGTCTGTGTATGATTCTGTGATTAAAGATTGGAGAGAGAGACAGAGACAGAAAAAAATGGAGAGAAAAGAGAGATAAAGAGAGAGAGAGACAAAATGACTCTTCATTAATTTTTCAACATTTATCTGCACAAGACAAATTCACAAACCTTACTGGGGACGCCAGCACATTACTTATACATTTCCAGGAATAACGTTGACCAATTTCACGAGATTCAGCTCAGCCCAGTACCCAGCACACTAGTTAGTGAAAGTAATGTGATTCTTATACTCCAGTGCCAGGCTTAAACCCAACATGTGAATACTGAAGTGTGACGATAAGAATATATTCCAAGCGGTGGAGGCTGCTGAGGGGAGGATGACATGTTTGATGTTGTTGATACCTTTCCACCTATTCCGCTCCAGCCATTACCATGAGCCCATCCTCCCCAATTAAGGTTCCACCAACCTCCTGTGATTCCAAGATATTGTTATTCTATCCATTTTGTGCTAACTCACTGACTGAGCTACCTAACAGGTTTCCTAAGATGGCTGCAACTTCTTCACTCATAAAAACGACAAGCAGAAAGCCATATTCACACCGTCTGGACACGCACAAACATACATAATGCTGTGTTCATAACCAAGTGGGAAGGTGGTAATTAAAAGTGGTGAAGTCGTAAATAACAGCTGGATGCATTCACATACTTTGAACTCATTGAGAAACACTAATGGCCAACAAGCTGCGTACCTCAAAAACTAAAGGTACAGCTGTCATGCTTGTAAACAAATTATAGTGTTCAAAAAACATATTAATAGATTGCTTTTTTTTGGTAAAACACTGTCAATGAGGTAATTTCCTTAGTAGGGTACGTCAGAGGTCTGCATGTGGGAGAAGTCAGAGCTCAGGGATGATAGACAAGTTTCCCACTAGTAATTACCAGTTGTAGGGCTGTTCAAGACTATTTTTCCCAGTCGTGTGTGGTAAATACCACCTTCCCACTTGAATGCAGCATAAATAAGGCTACAAATAAATACACATACAGTACCCCTTGACTTATTCCACCATTTGTTGTTGTTTTTTTCTCACCCTTTTACACACAATACCCTGTAATGAAAAAGTGAAAACATGTTTCTTAAATAAAAAAAGCTAATTTATTGAAAATGAAATACTGAAATATCTCATTTACAGGAGTATTCACACCCATTTGCTATGACCCTCCAAATTGAGCTCAGGTGCATCCAATTTCCTTTGATCATCCTTGAGATGTTGGTACTTCTTGATTGAAGTCCATCTTTGGCCAATTCAATGGTTTGGACATGTTTTAGAAAGAAACACACCTGTTTATATAAGGTCCCACAGTTGACATTGCAGGTCAGAGCAGAAACTATACCATGAAGTCCAAGGAACTGTCCGTAGATCTCCGAGATATAATTGTAATGAGGCATATATCTGGGGAAGGGTATAAATCTATTTCTAGAGTGTTGAAAGTTTCCAAGAGCACAGTGGTCTCCATGATTGGGAAACTCTGACTAGAGTTGACCGTCCAACCAAACTGAGCAACAATGCTAGAAGGACCTTGGTCAGGGAGGTGACCAAGAACCCAATGGCAACTCTGACAGAACTACAGAGTTCCTTCGCTGAGATGGGAGAAGCTGCCAGCAGTAAAGTTTCTACAGCGCTTCACCAAGCTGAGCTTGAGTGACCAGACGGAAGCCACTCCTGAGAAAAAGGGGACATCACAGCATGTCTGGAGTTTGCAAAAAGGCACGTGAAAGACTCTGACATCAAACAAATGTGACTCGTTGGCCTGAATGCAAAGCGCTATGGTCTGGAGAAAACCAGGCACCTGTCTAACACCATCCCTACCGTGAAGCAACACCATCCCTACCGTGAAGCATGGTGGCGGCAGCAGCATCATGCTATGGGAATGCTTTTCAGTGGCAGGGACTGGAAGACTGGTAAGGATAGAGGGAACAATGAATGGAGCCAAACACAGGTGAATCCTTGACGAGAACCTGCTTCAGAGTGCAAACAACCTTAGACTGGGGTGAAGATTTACATTCCAACAGGACAATGACCCCAAGCATACAGCCAAAGCAACGCTGGAACGGCTTCAGAACAAGAATGTTAAAGTCCTTGAGTTGCCCAACCAAAGCCTAGACTTCAATCCCATTGAAAATCTGTGAAAAGACTTGAAGATTGCTGTTCACCGCCATTTCATTTTCAATAAATTTGCAAACATTTCGAAAAACATCTTTTTACTTTGTCATTATGGGGTATTGTGTGTAGATGGGTGAGAAAAAATATATAAACGTAATCCATTTTGAATTCAGGCTGTAACACAACAGAATATGGAATAAGTCAAGTGGTATGAATACTTTCTGAAGGCACTTATGCTGGGGGCGTCTTCAGGTATCAATTGCTTCATAATACCATTAATCCATATTGTTAATAATACATGGTCACTGCCATAATAATCGTTTGAAAGCAAGCAGACTTTTGATCCCAGTGGGTGATGTACAGACTTGAAAATTGCTTTTGCAAATTAACGACTCCTTGATGCAGCCTAAAGTAGATACAATACAGTAATCCTATATGTTTCTCAGGAGTAGGCAAGGAGGAAGAGAGGCAGAGAGAGAGAAAGTCAAAGAAAATAGTTAGGGGGAAAGAGAGAAGGGAAGGGAAGAGAAGTGAGAGAGAGTTGGGGAGAGAGAGAGAAACCAGTGCACGCAGCAGAGAGAAAGAAGCAGAGCTCTGGTGGAAAGAGAAAACATTGATCCCCAATTTAATTGGCTCCACACCACCAGTGTGTCTTATGCCCACAGGCTAATAAACCCTCCAATCTGGCAACCGCTGGCTCTCAGTATGCGGTGTTCCCCATTTATAATACATCATGTTATTTTAATTTTAAATACAGATCTCTTCTATAAACTACAAATAGAAATGTGTTTTCAAACTAGCCTTGACTTCTTTGTGCATAAAAATATCAAAGTCTGGTTTTCAAACGTGAAATGTCTCTTAAACTTCTTCATTTGGTTTTCAAAGTAAACCTATTTTAGCATCAATAAAAGGTATTTGATAAATGCATGGAAGTGAAAACAAGAGCTCCAACCATTGTGACACAACTGCCCTGTTGGAGCTAGAAACATAAGCATTTCACTGCACCTGCGATAAAATCTGCTAAATATCTGTACAATATCTGTTCACAAATCTTTTTTTTTTTTTTTTGATTTGTGAAGTCTCTACTGTGTAAGTGAGACCTTCAACTGGCAATGTCATTTTGATTTCTCTCTCTCTCTCTCTGAATTGTTCTCTCTTACCCCAAAAGTTGTCATCACAGTTGAGGTTCATGATGTTCAAATAAAATACAATTTTAAAGATGGCAAGATGCAGTAGATGATATAGAGTACAGTATATACATATACATATGAGATGAGTAATGTAGGGTATGTAAACATGATATTAAGTGGCATTGTTTAAAGTGGCTAGTGATACATTTTTGATCAATTTCCATCAATTTCCATTATTAAAGTGAGCTGGAGTTGAGTCAGTATGTTGGCAGCAGCCACTCAATGTTAATGGTGGCTGTTTAACAGTCTGATGGCCTTGAGATAGAAGCTGTTTTTCAGTCTCTCGGTCCCTGCTTTGATGCATCTGTACTGACCTCGCCTTCTGGATGATAGCGGGGTGAACAGGCAGTGGCTCGGGTGGTTGTTGTCCTTGATTTTCTTTATGGCCTTCCTGTGACATCGGGTGGTGTAGGTGTCCTGGAGGGCAGGTAGTTTGCCCCCAGTGATGCGTTGTGCAGACCTCACTACCCTCTGGAGAGCCTTACGGTTGTGGGCTGAGCAGTTGCCGTACCAGGCGGTGATACAGCCCGACAGGATGCTCTCGATTGTGCATCTGTAGAAGTTTGTGAGTGCTTTTGGTTATTCAGTTTGTCTGTGATGTGTACGCCGAGGAACTTAAAACTTACCACCCTCTCCACTACTGTCCCGTCGATGTGGAAAGGGGGGTGCTCCCTCTGCTGTTTCCTGAAGTCCACAATCATCTCCTTTGCTTTGTTGATGTTGAGTGTGAGGTTATTTTCCTGACACCACACTCCGAGGGCCCTCACCTCCTCCCTGTAGGCCGCCTCGTCGTTGTTGGTAATCAAGCCTACCACTGTAGTGTCGTCCGCAAACTTGATGATTGAGTTGGAGGCGTGCATGGCCACGCAGTCGTGGGTGAACAGGGAGTACAGGAGAGGGCTCAGAACGCACCCTTGTGGGGCCCCAGTGTTGAGGATCAGCGGGGTGGAGATGTTGTTACCTACCCTCACCACCTGGGGGGGCGGCCGGTCGGGAAGTCCAGTACCCAGTTGCACGGGGCGGAGTCGAGACCCAGGGTCTCGAGCTTGATGACGAGTTTGGAAGGTACTATGGTGTTAAATGTTCTGAGAGAAAACAGAGATGTTTTTCTACCTTCAGATTATTCTCATCCTCACCTCTACTGTTAAAATAATTATGCCCTTCGAAACGTGCATAAATCAAAATGTTTTCATGTAGGCCTACCAGCTCTTGGAATTTTAACAACAATACTGAGAAAAATCTCCAGTATTCTGATTTAAAACCCTGTATCCAAGCCATGGGTCTGCATCCCAAATGGCACTCCATTCCCTATTTAGTGCACTACTTTTGACCAGGGCCATTGGAACTGTTTAAAAGCAGTGAACTATATAGGGAATAGGGTGCCATTTGTGTCTAATCCATCTTTTATAATATTCATGGAAGTCATCCCATTCAATCCCTATTTCTTTGGCACACTGATAGCTCAGTAGTTGATAATTGTTAGAGGTGTGTTTCACACAGCAAGCTCACAGATAGCAACAGGAGGGAATCAGTGGAGACCGCTGAGGGAAGGACAGCTCATAGTAATCGCTGGACTGGAGTCACTGAAATGGTATCAACCACATATAAACCACATGTCCATTGACTCTATTCCAGACATCATTATGAGCTGTCCTCTCCTCACCAGCCTCCACAGGACGGAATGCTGTGCATGTGTGTCCTCTGCTTAGCCTAATGCCCTAAAATTAAACTCTGGACATCAAAGCTAGTTCCACTGGGTTTTTTTATCGTTCCCCTCTAACCAGGGACTGATTTAGACCTGGGACACCAGGTGGGTGCAATTAATTATCAGATATACAGAAAACCAGCAGGCTCTGGACCTCGTAGGGTCAGAGTTGAATACCACTGGTATATATATTCTAGTCACCCAAACCCTTCTGGCCTGCTATATTGAACACGGTAATGATAGAAAGAGATATTGACAACATTCAGAGAGAGGGAACTGTTAGATGTAATAAAAGGCTTCCATACAAAATGCTTTTTCTTGGATCGCCTCCCATCTGTACCAGCCTGATTGGGTTTCATTCACCGCGGTGAAGATGGATAAAAACACATCTCATTTCCCAGCGCTGAGGACTTGGCCAAGGCCAGCCAAACTGTTTCTTAGAAGCCGTTTCAAAGTGTAAGTCCTGGCATCTGCACACAATTTAGCGGGATTTAACTTTGATTTAGTTAGTTCAATGGATGGGCTTTGCCAAAATATGTTCAAATATACTGGATGGAGGGATGGAGTGATATGGACAGGTAAAAAAGGAAGATTGCACATTAGATTGAACCTACTGACTGTGCAGTGCAGTTAAAAAACACATGAACACTGTAGCCAATATATAAACACTATTATAAACTGGGTGGTTCGAGCCCTGAATGCTGATTAACTGACAGCCATGGTATATCAGACCATATACCACAGGTATGACAAATAATATATTTTTTATTATGTTGGTAATCAATTTATAATAGCAATAAGGCACCTCGGGGTTTGTGGTATATGGTCAATATACCACGGCTAAGGGCTGTATCCAGGTTCTCTGTGTTGCGTTGTGCATATGAACAATCCTTAGCCGTGGTATATTGGCCATATACCACACACCTCTGGACTTATTGCTTAATTATAGTGTACCATAGACTCCACACAGACAGAGCACCGAGTACTTGACATTACACATTCACTTGTTAAGAGGGTAACCTATTGCCGCTATTTTGTGGGATTTTGTGGGATGTCGTGTCATGGTCCCCTGGAGGATTTTGTCTAGTTACTGGTTTGTCCCGGGGACGTCACCTGAAGGTTGCAAAGAAACACCCCCCCCCCCCCCCATTTATATTCTACCTAGGACTCACACACCCTAGTTTCATTACACATCACCCCTAGTTACTGTTGCCAAGCCCATCAAGACCCTTACTGGTAAACCACTGATCCAGTCACAGCTCTTAGTCTTTTGGCAATGCTAGGGAAACCCACACACAATGCTTATAACATAGTGTTTTCAATTTACATATTTGACATACATGATTACATTGTGTATGTTCATTCATACATAAACTGTTATTTTATAATGTCCTCACCTGGGATTTGGACTCACAACTTCTTTGTTGTCTGATCTTCCTGCTACGTATCAATTACTTATTTCACCTGTTGGCCTATTCCTACTCGTTGCACTTCAATGTAAATCTCAGATCTGTTAAAAAATACCCTGAAGAAAAACGACTTTATTTATCATAGTGATTTAGGAGTTAGATTAAAATCGAATAACATCCAACAACATAAGACAACTATACTTAAAATCCAAACGCTGAAATAAGTCAATTAAATCAATGGGGAATAGTCAGATTAATTTATCATTAAAATAGCAGGGCAGATGGCACTCTTTCGCTGAGTGCAGAGATGTATTATAGGTCATGAACGTGCAGGGGACTTCTGTAATTTGACAGACTTTGTGGCACAGCAGAAATCTCAGAACATACCAAATCCCAAGGACGTGAGTTCAAACCCCTAGGTGGGGTGATATTGAAAAGTCAGTACAAAGTGATCATGTCAAATGTAATCATTTTGTTTAGCTGAACATACCACTTCATTACTTATAATGGTTTGTGTGACAAAAACATCAAGGGGACCATAACACAATGTCCCAAGAAAGGTCAGGGGACATACGTCCTAAAAACGCCCTCGGGGACATCCCCAGAACAACCGGGAACAAGACAAAAAGGGACCATGACACAATATCCTCCACAATGTTCAGGGGACCATGACACAACGTCCCAAGTACATCCACGGGACAAACCGGGACCGATAAAAAGTCCTGAGAACATCCTAAAAAGGTCCTGACATGGTCCTCAGTGATGCAAAGGTCCCCCAGAGAACGTCCTGAGGACTAGTAGAATGAAAGTCCTGAGAACGTCCTGACACCGTCCTCAGTGACATCCTGGGAACATACAGGGAACTACACAAAGGTCCCCCAGAGAACGTTCCCTTGGGGCCATCACGCAACGTTCTTAGAACATTCCCAGAACATCAGTGGGATAATGTCGCACCGAAACACAAGGTTTTCCTGTTTGCTGGGAACACTACAGCCAAACTACACCGTCTTTATGCAACCGAAGAAGAATAAAAAACAGGAAGTAGTTGGTTGTTGTTAGCTAGCTTCTATTTTTGACAATCCCTAATGTAACATCTTACATCCTTTGTCATCCTGTCTTTCATAGCCCTTATGCTGGCATTATCTGTTTAACTTTCCTTTGTGTTTTAGAACTACTTTGATGCTTAGCTGTTTTCTATCCCCATTGAAATGTAGCTATAAAGCTTCTGTTTTTGTCGTGTTAGCTAAAAAGTATATGTGCTTGTATGTAAATGTAGGATGTTCATATTGGTATACTTACACATTCTACTTACCTCTTTTGACCTGTTGTCAAGGAGTCCCTCGACTTAACAGTGGCGAATTCCAAATTCAATAGAAAGGAGAACCACTTACAATGTAACACACAGCAATTGTATGTTCTTCTGGAAAAGTTAATCAAATAGTTACAAGTGACAGAAGTGAGAGACCGTAAAGCAATTCAAATAGCACCCTAAAGTGGTTGTCCACTAAGTGGAAAAATCATGTTAATTAATTCATTGAATTTCCATGTAACTTGAAAATGAGACAGAATGTCCACAGTCCATGATTAGGATAAAATTAGAAGAATTGGAACGGTAAACGTTTTATGTGATAGCCAGACATTCTTGGTACACACATAGCCTATGCACCATCCCTCCCTCGGTGACCTTAGACTCATCTGATAACGTTTTTACGATAGGTACATTTTTGTTTTTATTGTATTGTTGTCGATTTAATAAATAAAAATACAAAGTTTGGACACACCTACTCATTCAAGGGTTTTTCTTTATGTCAAGATTTACCAGGGTGATGGAGCTTTATGGATAAGAGCCAATTTATGCTTGATCCAAAAATGTGGTCGAGGCGCGGTATGGATAGTGTGACGCAATATTGTGTAGCCTCTGCAGGCACGCGAAGGCCCAAATGAGCTCAGTACCGCATCACTGTGCTTCTCTCAAATTGTGTACAATGTGGAGGGTTCCATATAGCTTGCATTGACATGACTGGTTGACGGTAGGTGAGGGCGGGAGGTCCTGTATAAACACAAATTCACTTCCTTGACAACTTCCTTCACAACAGCTCTGCACGACTAAGCGCAAGAAGTATGAATCCCCTGACCGCTGCAGAGGCCATGTCACCGTAAATGCCGCACGGCCAATGCAGACAGCGGATTGACCATGCAGAGCTTTTTAATGGGGGTGCACATCTGTGTGCCTAGATTATGGTTTTGACTAGATGGGATGCTGCTAATGTCACAAGTGACTTTTCCTAGCATGTTTGGATAATTTACGCAGCAGGTTAGAAAATTAACGTAGCAGGTTAGAATAATTAGGTTAAGGTTAGGACAAGGGTTAAGGTTTTCTAAAATTATAGGTGACGTCACTTTCACATTAGCGACATCCCTTCTAAACAAGACCCTAGATGATGGAGAGGGCTTGCTATCGCAGCCAGCATGGTAGCCTCAAACAGGTGCAAGGTTAGAAAAAATCTCGGCGCCGGATTATAGGCAGAATGTAGTTTACAATATTTTGACACTATTTTATACAAAATTATCAAGCAATAGCCTGGCTAGCCAATATTTTATGAATATACTATATAATGACCAGTGGTGGAAGAAGTACCCAATTGTCATACTTGAGTAAAAGTATAGATCCGTTAATAGAAAATTCTCAAGTAAAAGTGAGTTACTCAGTAAAATAATACTTGAGTAAAAGTGTTAAAGTATTTGGTTTTAAATATACTTAAGTATCAAATGTAAATGTAATTGATAAAATGTACTTAAGTATCAAAAGTTAAAGTACAAATCATTTCAAATTCCTTATATTAAGCAAACCAGACGGCACCATTTTCTTGTTTTTTAAATGTATGGATAACCAGGGGCACACTCCAACCCTCAGACATAATTTACAAACAAAGCATCTATATTTAGTGAGTCCGCCAGATCCGAGGTAGGGATGTAAACTTTATACAGTATGTGCTGAATTTGACAATTTTCCTGTCTTTCTAAGCATTCAAAATGTAAGGAGTACTCTAAGGTGTCAGGGGAAATGTATGAAAAAAATACATTATTTTCTTTAGGAATGTAGTAAAGTAAAAGTAAGTTGTCATGAAATAAAAATAGTAAGGTACAGATACCAAAAAAAAACTCCTTAAGTAGTACTTCAAAGTATTTTTACATCACTGATGATGGCCATGGGTTCTGTTTCCTCTGCTGTTATGAACTACACTGCTCAAAAAAATAAAGGGAACACTTAAACAACACAATGTAACTCCAAGTCAATCACACTTCTGTGAAATCAAACTGTCCACTTAGGAAGCAACACTGATTGACAATAAATTTCACATGCTGTTGTGCAAATGGAATAGACAAAAGGTGGAAATTATAGGCAATTAGCAAGACACCCCCCAAAACAGGAGTGATTCTGCAGGTGGTGACCACAGACCACTTCTCAGTTCCTATGCTTCCTGGCTGATGTTTTGGTCACTTTTGAATGCTGGCGGTGCTCTCACTCTAGTGGTAGCATGAGACGGAGTCTACAACCCACACAAGTGGCTCAGGTAGTGCAGTTCATCCAGGATGGCACCTCAATGCGAACTGTGGCAAAAAGGTTTGCTGTGTCTGTCAGCGTAGTGTCCAGAGCATGCAGGCGCTACCAGGAGACAGGCCAGTACATCAGGAGACGTGGAGGAGGCCGTAGGAGGGCAACAACCCAGCAGCAGGACCGCTACCTCCGCCTTTGTGCAAGGAGGTGCACTGCCAGCGCCCTGCAAAATGACCTCCAGCAGGCCACAAATGTGCATGTGTCAGCATATGGTCTCACAAGGGGTCTGAGGATCTCATCTCGGTACCTAATGGCAGTCAGGCTACCTCTGGCGAGCACATGGAGGGCTGTGCGGCCCCACAAAGAAATGCCACCCCACACCATGACTGACCCATCGCCAAACCGGTCATGCTGGAGGATGTTGCAGGCAGCAGAACGTTCTCCACGGCGTCTCCAGACTCTGTCACGTCTGTCACATGTGCTCATGTGCTCAGTGTGAACCTGCTTTCATCTGTGAAGAGCACAGGGCGCCAGTGGCGAATTTGCCAATCTTGGTGTTCTCTGGCAAATGCCAAACGTCCTGCACGGTGTTGGGCTGTAAGCACAGCCCCCACCTGTGGACGTCGGACCTCATACCACCCTCATGGAGTCTGTTTCTGACCGTTTGAGCAGACACATGCACATTTGTGGCCTGCTGGAGGTCATTTTGCAGGGCGGTGGCAGTGCACCTCCTTGCACAAAGGCGGAGGTAGCGGTCCTGCTGCTGGGTTGTTGCCCTCCTACGGCCTCCTCCACGTCTCCTGATGTACTGGCCTGTCTCCTGGTAGCGCCTGCATGCTCTGGACACTACGCTGACAGACACAGCAAACCTTTTTGCCACAGTTCGCATTGAGGTGCCATCCTGGATGAACTGCACTACCTGAGCCACTTGTGTGGGTTGTAGACTCCGTCTCATGCTACCACTAGAGTGAGAGCACCGCCAGCATTCAAAAGTGACCAAAACATCAGCCAGGAAGCATAGGAACTGAGAAGTGGTCTGTGGTCACCACCTGCAGAATCACTCCTGTTTTGGGGGGTGTCTTGCTAATTGCCTATAATTTCCACCTTTTGTCTATTCCATTTGCACAACAGCATGTGAAATTTATTGTCAATCAGTGTTGCTTCCTAAGTGGACAGTTTGATTTCACAGAAGTGTGATTGACTTGGAGTTACATTGTGTTGTTTAAGTGTTCCCTTTATTTTTTTGAGCAGTGTAAGTATATTTCCAATAGGCCTAGATGAATGCCCTCTTTTTCTTCTCCCAGTAAAATACTAATTAGGTTAAAGATTAGGCTAATTTGTGAAAATAACGGATATAGTGATGTTTTACTTTTTCGCTAAAAGCAATGGTTTATTAGCAATCTACCATGATTAATCTAATAAACATGACAAAATTATTTTTCAGATTGGATCTGTCTTAAATCAGATAGGCCTACTTAATTTCATCAAGTGAATTGTTTGTCTAGGCCTATTAAAATCCGCATTGTAGGAATAACTCGAATAGTTTGATTATAATTTCCAGTTAAATCCCCTTTTCATTAGAATGCGCTTGTTTCATTACTTTACTCGATGCGCAGCCGAATTTAATGACTTCTGACAAGTGTGTGCCTCTCTCCAACACTTGGCTCGTGCGTCCGGTTTGCGTCTTTTGTGGGTGATGGCAAACACTGAAAGGAAAAAGGTTTTCCCCTTTTACCCTCCACCGCTAATCCCGTCAGTGAAATTTGGTCTCATTTCTTCTTGTCTTGCTCTGACAGGCATGTATGCACTCCAATTTACCCTCGTCATGGGGGGGGGGGGGGGGGGGGGGGGGCTCTAATCTACTCGTCCGGCGGGGTTTGATCGCAGGCCTGCCTCCTCGGTCCAATGAGACGCTTCATTAAGTTTAATATGAGGAGTGTGCCAACAACTGTCAGGACCTCCTACGACGTGTTGCTGGAGCTCGCCAACTATCCAACTCTGAGACCACTCTACAATATGTGTGTATTATTCATTTACAGATTTTTTGAGAGGCAGTTGTCAGAGCAAGGAAAGCGTGGGTTACCGCAGTTCTAATGTGCGCAGAGAAACTAGGGCCCACATCACGTTAGTGGACAGCGCTAAATCGGATGAGATTATACACATTGCGTTTGTGGCCTGCCTGTCAGTTATCCTACTGTACATTTAGCTTTTTACATACATATAATTATAATTATTTGACCCAAGGTTTTCCTTTCTCTCTTTTGTGAGCATAAGACTACACCCTTGAATTCAATTATCCAGCCTACAAATCCATTTGTGACTATTTAAATGAAGGCCTAGGATTTCTCCTAGAGGTCTATTATTTCATAAAATCTATATTTTCCCATGGTTGCAATTATGAAAACGTTGTTTTTGGCGGGTTTTTTTTTAGGGGGGGCAGAGAAGATTTTAGCCTGCTGTGCCATTAGCCTATAGGATAAATCTTAATAAAATAATTATTAGACAATGAGCTCTAAAAAAGTGGCCTGATCGCACTTCTGCCCAGAGCCAAGCCAACCCCCATGCGCACAGCGATCACTCAGTTGGACCTAATCCACTTTTGATGAACTTGGTTAATAAGACTTCCTGCTGACATTATCAAAGGGATCTAACTCTATTCATTACGCGCACACGACCCTTGCCACGCCCATAGCATCCTCACAAGCTCTGGCGTTTGTCAATAAATTCTCCCCTCACACCAGAAACTTTTTTTAATCCACGGGTCTAGAAGTTCAGTTACGTCTGCACTGCTGAATCTATACCCTAGTCAGGACAATGCAACGCCGCAAAAGTCTATTTGCGCCATACATCTCCAGAAACGCAGACACTGTTTCTGATTTGAAAGTGCAAGTGCATCCTATAGACATGCCACATGGATCTCTTGTGCAGACCAGTTGGATAGAGGAGAGCGCAGAGCGCAGGAGCGAATGTGACACGTGCGCTATTGGGGAACTCAGATTGCCAGGGCTCGGACACATCGAACAGGACCAGAGCACCATCGACAGAGCGCAAAGGCGGCGGCGCATGGCTGCCAACGCCCGGGAGAGGAGGAGGATGCTCGGCCTCAATGTTGCCTTCGACCGGCTCAGGAGCGTTATCCCTAACCTGGAGAGCGACAAGAAGCTGTCCAAGTCAGAGACTCTTCAGATGGCGCAGATATACATATCGACGCTCAGCGACTTGTTGCAGGACAGGCCCTGCGTAGCGGAATTCAGCACCACTGAACTTGAGAGCACGGCGAATGTGGACACGGCCCCAACGGGAAGGCCAACAATGAACTCCACAGAAGAAGACGCAACTGTAAAACTACCTGGGCCAGGTACATACAATATATGTAGAGACAGTGGAAACGTGATGCGCGCGCCTTTCGAAGAACAGAAGACAGAGCTGCGAGGGTTTATGAACCTGTGGGAGAGAACTAGTGGCACAAAATAACTGATTGTATTTGTTTGTGCTTACTAATGTATTTTTTTTCTTCATACAAAACATGTTGATTCTTGTTTGAAACCTTATGTAGATTATCTGGCTGAAGTAAAAACATATTTACGCATCAATATAAGCTTTATCTGAAAGCTTCGGCTTCTTTCGCATGTCCAAATGTACAGAAGTGTACAAAAATACAAAAAGTATCAGGCACCGGTATACTGAAAGTAGCAATTTTTATTATAATTAAAATTATATACAGGTAACCAAAGACATTCTTGAAATTAGTACAAAGATCATGTTCCTGCATTTGGCTTTGTATACCTTTTTAATCTGACTTTCAAATAACACAACTGAGAAATGCTGTATAAAATAAAAATAGGATTGGATTCAGAAAAGTAGTCTACCATTTCTAATTTCCAATAGGCAATATTTACAAATGTATTTACATTATTCCATTCATTTCCAGATTTGTGAATAAAGCTCTTGTAAACTTTAGAAGTGTTGAAATAGCTTAGAAAGTACTGATGAGGGTGTGTGTCAGCACAGCCATGAGAAACAAAACGACACGGAAATACACACTAATTGAGAATAAATGCAACCTTAGAAAATAACATCTTAGCCTCCCAACCTCAACATCCAAGCTGGGACAAAATTATTTTAGTTTTATGGGAGAAATCTATGGGAAACAGCATATGACCAGTACAGTAGCTGACACTGTACTTAAGCCGATAGCAGTCCCAATCTAGCCTGAAATTAAAAAAACTGAGAACACCGGTTATGACACTTAGATGGAGTATGGGTACAGCAACCACTAGAGGCTCGGTTCATGAATAGTCATCTTATCACTTCTAGTACTTAGTTTGAAATGCTACAAATATGGTAGGCTTCCAGTCCCGTTGATTTATTATGTTTAAATTAATTGAGAAAACCTCAATAAAGCAATTGAACCATTGCAGAGAAAAGGGGACTGGTTTTTATTTATTCAAAGACAGAAGTGTTGCTGGCGAGATCAGAAACCAACAATTTGTGAAGTGTTCTACAGCCTTCAAATTGGTAGGTGAAGCACTGTGGTCATTGACTAACAGAGGCTCTCCAGTCCAAATTAAAAGGCACAAACATCCATACTTTCCTGTTGGCCATAACTAATAATGATGGGGGTAAGTATAAGCTAAATTATGTAGTTCTCATACATTGGGGACCACTTCAGGTCTGTCCTTGAAGAGCTAGAATCTCTGACAATATTGACTTGGACAGACCGAGAGGTGAGGGACTGACCAAACTAACAATTCAGTCTCACCCTCACCTCTTTGTGCACTTTGAAAGAGAACTGAAATCTATTCGAACTGGACAAAAATTGGTTGAATAAACGTCGTTGCCACATCATTTCAACAACAACAAAATGTATGTGATGACGATGAATCAACGTGGAAAACTGATTGGATTTGCAAAAACTCATCAATCGGAAGGGCATTTCATCTATTGTTCACCCAACTTTGAACCCAAATCCAATGACGTAGTGAAATCTTGTTGATTTCACATTAGTTGACAACTCAACCAAATGTAACAGATATTGAACGGACGTCTGTGCCTGGTGGGTTCGACACCGTCCACTCAACCACAAAGAGGTTTTCAGAACACAAAAAAGCGGAACAGTCGTGAAAGCAAAACAATGGCATCAGTGCAGCGGGGCTATGGGGCTCTGGAGGCTTTCAGCATTTCAAAGAAGGCTGAGAGCTCTGGCTCCTATTCCAGTTCTGTGGGTCACTGCCCAACTCTTTCTATGGATTCAGAGAGGGGAATTCAGGCACTTTGATGACAATCGAAAGTTAACAGAGGAAGGAGGCAGGGAAAGAGCCATCTTTTACAGCAGACAGAAAACAAAACCCAAAACAAAAGGAGGAAATGATGTCAGTCTGGCCCTTCCACAAAAACATGTCCAGGCAGATAGCTGTAATAAGGAGGGGAAATATTGATTTGGAATACAAGGAGTTTTTATATAAAATGTACAACCTGAATAGCACAAGTGGGGAAATCAATTCAAGAAAAAAAATCATATTGAATGAATATCAATGAGTCAATCATAAATTATATTTTCATGAGGGAACAGAAATACCCAACGTTGAGAACAAAGTCAAGAATATAACGGGAGTTTTTGGGGATTTACTTCTCTGGTAATTCCAAGCAGAGGTCATAATAATAGGAGAGGTGGAATGCTGAAACAGTGCTTCAGGCCTCACGTGTGTGAGGAGAGACCATCACAGTTTGTATAGTGAACGTGGGGATGACAATGATGATGATGGGTGGTCGTTATTAGCAGGCTGTGTGTGTGGTCTCTGGGGTAGGGTCCACCCAACTGTCCTGGTCTCTGTGTGAGGCGAGCGGTCAATCCCAGTGTGATCAGCGTGGGCCCTTTCTGCAGAGCCAGGCCTCTCTAACAGTGCTCTAGATAGTCAATGACCCGAGAGATGGACTTCTGCCCTGCGGTGCCCACATCACACTATGGACAGGGGGGGAGAGAGAGAGAGGGGAGAAGGGTGAGTGAGTGAGTGAGTGAGTGGGAGAGAGTGTGAGGGAGAGAGCAGAGGTCAGTTACCACACACTGAAGCACTCTCCACACAACATGCCTATTTAGACATAAGGCTACAGGAACCAGAGAGGGATACTACTCATGAGCCTGTACAAGCTCAATGACACAATGAAGAAGCCACAATAAAGACATTTAAAAACAGACATTTTGCCTCCCGAGTGGCGCAGTGGTTTAAGGCACTGCATCGCATCACTACAAACCCGTTACGTCTGGGTTAGGGGAGGGTTTGGCTGGCCGAGATTTCCTTGTCCCATCGCACTCTAGCGACTCCTTGTGGCGGGCCGGGCACCTGCAAGTCGACTTCGGTCGCCAGCTGGATGGCGTTTCCTCCGACACATTGGTGCGGCTGGCTTCCGGGTTAAGCAAGCAGTGTGTCAAGAAGCAGTTCGGAGGACGTATGGCTCTCGATCTTCGCATCTCACGAAGTGCGTAGGGGAGTTGCAGCAATGTGACAAGACTAACTACAAATTGGATATCACGAAATTGGGGAGAAAAGGGAGTAAAAAAAGTTGACAAAAACTGCATTTTTTTATGTGAGAGAACTTACTGTAAGATTCATGAAATTGAGGAATTTCTTGAGCATTTCTGTCATTATTGAGAAATCTCCTTTGGGCAGGCTTTCCCTCACAGTAGTCACATTCATCTGAAAGAGAAGACTATGAATCAGCATTGAAACCTTTGTTAGTTCTACTCATGTCCAATCTCTGATGATATACAATCACAACAGGCAGGTATAGAATGTCAGCGAACAGTAATTCTAGTGATAAACTAATCTCCATGTCAAAATCATCTCTTCGAGGGAAGACGCACCAGAACCGTAGCCTCCATAACCAAGGTTGGTCGTGCGCAGTGGATTACATGCTGGGTGCCAACGAACGGTGGTGATACAACATGTAGAATCGTCGAGAAAAGAAAATGCTAGCCGATGTTCTGTGGTCAGAGGTGCTAGAATGGCCGGTCCACTCAGCCATCCATCTCTCTGATGCGGTTCCTCCATTAAAAGCAGTATTCAGTTAGTTTAGGCTAAAACTTAGGAATTCATTCATTGGAACTTGTCCAGTCCTTCTAGTGAACCCAAATAGTTATTTTGTTTGATATATGTTTTTGTTTTATTACAGATGACAGAGGTAGCGAGTAAAAATTGAAGAGAGCGCTGAAAGAACAATGAGCCGGGTTTGGACCCATTCTGGCAGCAGTACGTATTCTACAGGCAGTGCGCCTTGGACCGCTAGACCAGCCAGGCCACAGTCATTTTGTTTTAAGACAAAAGTCTTCTTTAAAGTCTGTTTACGAGATAGAACACAGAGCCCTGTCCAGATAAAAGCTACAGCCTGGGACTGGTACAGGTTTATCAGAGAGGGATAACGTCCATGGCACATCAATCACAACCTAACTGCCCTATGGGAGACTCAGTGAGAGAGAGTCCATTACTGCAGATGTACTGAGCTCTCAAGGCATCATTGCATCGCTAATAACATCTTCAAAAGAGAAATAGCCATTAAATCCGGAATAACATTATCACAGCTTTTATTTTCCTTTTCCACAGTCGGCCGTGAAACTTTTAAGACGGCAATTTTGAAGGAAACCATTGATGGTCCCTGAGAGAGGCTTTAAAATGACACAGATGACAGATGTTTATTACAGACGTTCGAACGAGGCATCGCAGACCAGTCAACTTGTCTAAATGGTGATGTGGGTATTTGAAGTGAACGTTGGGTACATGAGAAAGTCAGTCTAGAAAACATGCATAATGGGGTGACCTCAGCACTAGCTATGCTGTACACAATGGATTCATTCGCCTTACCTATGTCTGGATAAATGGCCAAAATGCAATGTACAATGCCTTCAGAAAGTGTTCAGACCCCTTGACTTTTTCTTTTTCACATTTCGTGACATTACAGCCTTATTCTAAAATTGATTAAAATTGGGGTTTTCCACCCTCAATCTACACAATACCCCATAATGACAAAGCAAAAACAGGTTTTAGAAATTTTGGCTAATGTATAAAAAAAGAAATATCACAAGTATTCAGACCCTTTACTCAGTACTTTGTTTAAGCACCTTTGGCAGCGATTATAGCATCAAGTCTTCTTGGGTATGACGCTACAAGCTTGGCACACCTGTATTTGGGGAGTTGGTCCCATTCTTCTCTGCAAATCCTCTCAAGCTCTGTCAGGTTGGATGGGGAGCGTCGCTGCACAGCTATTTTCAGGTCTCTCCAGAGATGTTCATTCGGGTTCAAGTCCAGGACACTCTAGGACCTTGAGACTCGTTCTGAAGCCACTCCTGCATCGTCTTAGCTGTGTGCTCAGGGTCGTTGTCCTGTTGGAAGGTGAACCTTCGCCTCAGTCTGAGGTCCTGAGCAGTCTCAAGCAGATTTTCATCAAGGATATCTGTACTTTGCTCCGTTCATCTTTCCCTCAATCCTGACAAGTCTCCCAGTCCCTGCCACTAAAAAACATACCCACAGCATGATGCTGCCACCACCATGCTTCACTTTAGGGATGGTGCCAGGTTTCCTCCAGACATGACGCTCGGCATTCAGGCCAAAGAGTTCAATCTTGGTTTCATCAGACCAGAGAGTTTTGTTTCATATGGTCTGAGTCCTTTAGGTGCCTTTTGGCAAACTCCAAGTGGGCTGTCATGTGCCTTTTACTGAGGAGTGGCTTCCGTCTGTTCACTCTACCATAAAGGTCTGATTGGTGGAGTGCTGCAGAGATGGTTGTCCTTCTCCACAGAGGAACTCTGGAGCTCTGTCAGAGTGACCATCGGGTTCTTGGTCACCTCCCTGACCAAGGCCCTTCTCCCCCGATTGCTCAGTTTAGCCGGGCGGCCAGCTATAAGAAGAGTCTTGGTGGTTCCAAACGTCTTCCATTTAAGAATGATGGAGACCACTATGTTCTTGGGGACCTTCAATGCTGCAGACATTTTTTGGTACCCTTCCCCAGATCTGTGCCTCGACACAATCCTGTATGGGAGCTCTACGGACAATTCCTTCAACCTCATGGCTTGGTTTTTGCTCTGACATGACCTATATAGACAGGTGTGTGTCTTTCCAAATCATGTAAAATCAATAGAATGTATCACTGGTGGACTCCAATCAAGTAGTAGAAACATCAGAAGGATGATCACTGGATACAGAATGCACCTAAGCTCAATTTTGAGTCTCATAGCAAAGGGTCTGATTACTTATGTAAATAAGTTCTGTTTTGAATTTTATATAAATGTATAAAAACGTATACAAACCTGTTTTCAATGTCATAATGGGGTATTGTGTGTAGATTGATGAGGAAAACAAATAACTTAATCCATTTTAGAATAAGGCCCTAACTTAACAAAATGTGCAAAAAGGGAAGGAGTCTGAATACTTTCCAAATGCACTGTAAACTGTAGCCTAAAGTCCACGTGTCTAATAAACAAGGCCAAACTAGGTCTATGCAACCCATTATGTGATGTGACCTTGTCTCATTGCTTCAACATGAAGGGCTGCATCGGTTCAGGGTTAGACAGTTGTGTAGAGAACGGATCAATGATTTCACTGTTATTATCCACATTCGTTATGTTTCTTTATTCATCTCTTATCTCGCCTATTGCTCGTGTTTTTATCATTTAAATGATTTTCTGTAAAGTGTGTTTTCCGATTTGAACTGCAATTTAAATAACAGTTTATTTGATTATGTAGAGCAGCCATGCCACTCAGACACAGTGCGAGTGTCAGGAGTGCGAGGAGAGTGTCCTTACCGGACTCCCCTGACAGAGACAGCCCAGTAGCAGTGCTGTGTAGGAGGCCACAATGCTGTCCTCCATGTGCTTCCCAGCATGCTGAAGAGCTGCAGCAGGAAGGGATGGAGGGACAAGGGAGAAAGTGGCAGTCGCCCAAATATTCATAGAATAACCAATACAGCTCCTAACCTATAATCCAAACATGCATTCCTCTGAATCTCTTTTCAGAGTTACCTAGATGCCATTATGTATCTATTACATTACACTCAGTTAGTTAGATTTTATTGATTTATTTTGAGTTTATTTAACCAAGTAGGTCATTACCTTTGGTAAGGTCTATCTCCTCGTTCTCTTCCTCTTTCTTGGCCTTCTCTTTCTCGCTGACGGCATTGGCGTTGTTGTTCTCTGAGGCCACCCATTGGATCTCGCCCCCCGACTCTTGCCACTCGCCGCTCTGGTCCAGCTTGGGCTTGGGCACATCGTTGATGAAGTCATCCGTCTCCGCCTCTGCCGCTATGGCCGCTTGCTCCCGCTGGAGGAAGAGCTGATGGCACAAACACATTCGGGTCAGAAAAGATCGCACGTGCATGTAAATCAGTAATCAACTCGTCCATAAAAAAAATCCAATGAAATGTTATTTGTCACATGCACCAAATACAACAGGTGTAGACTTTACCACGAAATACTTACTTACGAGCACGTTCCCAACAATGCAGAGTTAAAAAGTTTTTAAAAAACGTAGAAAAAGAAGGAAATAGTAACAATAATGAGGCTATATACAAGGAGCACCGGTACCGAGTCAATGTGCAGGGGTACGAGGTAGTTGAGTTAATATGTACATGTGGGTAGGGGTAAAAGTGACTAGGCAATCAGGATAGATAATAAAACAGTAGCAGCAGTGTAATGTGAAGAGTGAAATAGTGTGAAGGTGTGTTTGGCGTCAACATGCATGTGTGTGTGTGAGCGGATGTAGTATGTGTGTGTGTTGGAGTGTCAGTGTAGTATCTGAGCGTGGGTAGATTTCAGTGAGTGTGCATAGAGCCATTGCAAGAGATAAAAAGGGGGTTAACGCAAATAGTCTATGTAAGGGATAATCAACGAGGGGCTATGAGTTCTCTGGAAAATAATGAACGGCGTGGAACTGACCTCCCACAGAGATGCAGTATTTTCCAGACAACTCATAGCCCCGAGCTGATTATCCCTTTTATACCATGGCTATAATTTAACACATTTACTGCTGTTAATGTGTTTATTTGCAGGTAGACATGTGTTCAACATCCACTGAAGTAGCTAGCAAGTTTACTAGATAGCGACAGTAGTTGCCTAGACAACCAAAACCAGCAGTCCTAGCTATTATGAAAATTTTATTCAACAATGTTTTCAATTTGACTTTTGCTTTTCAAAAGCAGCTCAGAGCATAGCCATTGAAATCTACCGTGCAAATAAACCATGTGTTATAGGGAAATAATGCACGCTCTAGAATGCACATCAAGCCAATCAATATTCAACAATGCCATGGTATAAATCCATTTATAAACTGGGTGGTTCGAGCTCTGAAGGCTGATTGGCTGACAGCCGTGGTATATTAGGGGTATGACAAAACATGTATTTTTACTGCAATAATTGCGTTGGTAACCAGTTTATAATAGCAAATAGGGCTATCTTCTGTATACCAACCCTACCTTGTCACAACAACTGATTGGCTCAAACGCATTAAGGAAAGAAATTCCACAAATGAACTTTTAACAAGGCACACCTGTTAATTGAAAAGCATTCCAGTTGACTAACTCATGATGCTGGTTGAGAGAATGCCAAGAGTGTGCAAAGCTGTCATCAAGGCCAAGGGTGGCTACTTTGAAGATTCTCAAATATAAAATATATTTTGATTTGTTTAACACTTTTTTGGTTACTACATAATTCCAAATTTGTTATTTAATAGTTTTAATGTCTTCACTATCATTCTGCAATGTAGAAAACAGTAAAAAAAAAGAAAAACCCTTGAATGAGTAGGTGTCCAAACTTTTGACTGGTACTGCATATATAACTCCAATAATATATATTATTCCATATCTATGCCTACGAGATCGCATTATTGCTCATTGAAGTGTATGAGGTCTCTATACGACCTATGAACCCACAAACAGCCCTCAGTTCTCTAACCCACCTGCACCAGGGCAGCGATGGCAGTGAGCGATCCTTCTGTCTTGAGCTCCTCTTTGTCAGCCACCAGGACAGAGTTGAAGGGAGCTCCTCCATCCATCGCCATCTCCACCAGGCAGTAGCGGTTCCTGGCACTGTACTCCACCAGGTTGATCAGCAGGCCCAGCCCCTGGAGAATCATCACACTTCAGACTGGAGAAATACACACACACACACACCTACCTACACAAACACACCCCCCCTCAGACAACCCCCCCCCCCCTACACAAACACCCCCCCCCCCCATCCTACACAAACACACCCCCCCATCCTACACAAACACCCCACCCCACCCTCTACACAAACACACCCACAACCCCCCCCCCAGACAAACACACGCACCCCCCCCCACACAAACACCCCCCCCATCCTACACAAACACCCCACCCCACACACAAACACCCCACCCCACACACAAACACCCCACACCCTCCTACACACCCACAAACACCCCCCCAGACAAACACACGCACCCCCCCACACAAACACCCCCCCCCACACAAACACACCACTCTACACAAACCCCCCCACACAAACACCCCCTCCTACTCCCCCACCCCCCCTACTCCCCCACCCCCCCAACACAACCGCCTACACACCGCCACCCCCCCTCCTACACATCCACACAAATACACCCACCCTACACAAACACCCCCTCCCCTACACACCCACCCCTCCTACTCCCCCACCCCCCCTACTCCCCCACCCCCCCCAACACAACCGCCTACACCCCCCCCCCCCCCCCCCCCCCCCACACACACACACAAACACGCACACTACCCTACATAAACACGCACACCTCCTACAAACCCACACCCCCACTACACCCCCCTCACCAGTACGCGAATGTCGAACCTCCTCTCCTGAGGAAGGTACTGTGGGACCCGGAGCACACAGTTCAACGATGTCATCATCATGTCCTCCTGTTCGCCTGTCTTCGTGCTTCCCCATTCTACACACACGGGGCAGAACAGTCATTATGGGGCCTCATCAACAGTTATGTGCATAACACATATTTTGGAAGTCGAATTTCTTTAGGGGTCAAATTAAAAAGCATTAACGCACTTCTGTGAAGGAGCGGCGAGTGCTGCCCAGTGCCCAAGGTAGTGTAGGTATGCTTATGTCCTCAATAACCATAATAATTTATGACCACCAGTGGCGTTGGCACCGTCTGCTCATTCTGTGTCCAGATGATACTGTGTGAGCCACGGAGTGTGTGTGTCTCTATATTGAAGTGTGTGTGTGCGCGCGCGCACACGCACGCACACGACTCTCACCATTGTCGTGGGTGAGATTTAGCAGCACGCCGATGATGGCCCTCATGCAGTCCTCCACGGCTTTGCCCACGTTGCTGTGGCTGGCGTAGGGCAGGGCGGTGCCCGCCAAACACAAGGCGCTGTTCACTCCCATCTCCCGGCTATAGCGCTGGATCATCTCCTCACAGTGCCACAGGGCCCTGTCAACCCCCCCCACACAGGGAAAATTGATTATTCATTAGTTTATGTACCAAGGACCAAGCAAGCACAACAGTATTGAACCAGAGGTAGTCAGCTATATAGCGCACTTCCATTTAAGGCCCCTTTACGTCCACCCAAGTTTGAAGATTCTCATATTTCAGCATTGAACTTTTAGCCTTCTGATGTCGTGCTGGGAGATAATAGCCTTAATATTTGATGGGAGGATTGTTTGGCTGACAGACTGGACTGAAAGGGTCTGGAAGACAGCTCTGGAGGGACTTGATACTGAATTAAACACTACCACAACGGCAGTGTGTGTCTGGCAAATAAGCTTCAAAGATGTCTTCAGGGCAACAATTCTTCCCATTGGGTTTTTGTATTATTCAGACAACGCGGAAAAGCTAGTGCTTGTAAACCAATGAAAAACTGGTATGAAATGATTTGAATGCAGTAACACACGTTTCCATTGTGTCTCTTTACATATACAGTGGGGTCCGAAATGATCGACTTCCTTGATAAAGATAAGCCATAATGACTGTATAAAATACACAATTCAAATACTGAGCTATATATATATATATTTCATGCAAAAAAAGGGGGAAATTAAATTGTATACTAATTCAATTGCTCAGAGAAAGAGATTTGAGAGAAAAAAAACAACAAAGGTATTGGGTCAAAATTAGACACCCCTAAAGATTCTTAAAAAGTAGTCAAAAGTTTTGTATTTTATGTCATAATCCTAGCACCCAATGACTACAGAAAGTTTGTGACTCCACAAACTTGTTGGATGCATTTGCAGTTTGTTTTGGTTGTGTTTCAGAATATTTTGTGCCAAATAGAAATGGTGAATGTCATTTTTGAGTAACTTTTATTGTAAATAAGAATATAATGTTTCTAAATCCTTCTACATTCATGTGGATGTTACCATGATTACAAATAATGCTGAACGATTGGTGAAAGTTAAGAGGGTCAAAGACCATCACCCGCCAGAAGCGCTAACCTCCCACCATTACCAATAACGGGAGGGTTAGCATGTCTTGGTGGTATCATCTTCGACCCTCTAATTTCCTCATGCATAATTTTTCCAGATTCATTCAGGATTATCCGTAATGGTAGCGTTCACATGAAATGTAGAAGAGTTAAGAAGCATTCCATTGCTATTTACAATAAGAGTGACTCCAAAATGACAAGACATTATTTACCATTCATTTTGACTGAGCACAAAATGTATAACCAAAATGAACTGCAAATGCATCCAACAAGTTTGTAGAGTCACAAGCTTGATGTATTCAATGCATGCTAGGAATATGGCATCAAATACTAAAAATGTTTGAGTACTTTAAAACATCTCAGCAATTGTTTTAGTCTTAAATAATATACTTCCAAATTTTTTGGAGCATACAATATAGCTCAGTATTTGTGGGGGTATATACACTGCTCAAAAAAATAAAGGGAACACTTAAACAACACAATGTAACTCCAAGACAATCACACTTCTGTGAAATCAAACTGTCCACTTAGGAAGCAACACTGATTGACAATACATTTCACATGCTTTGTGCAAATGGAATAGACAAAAGGTGGAAATTATAGGCAATTAGCAAGACACCCCCAATAAAGGAGTGGTTCTGCAGGTGGTGACCACAGACCATTTCTCAGTTCCTATGCTTCCTGGCTGATGTTTTGGTCACTTTTGAATGCTGGCGGTGCGTTCACTCTAGTGGTAGCATGAGACGGAGTCTACAACCCACACAAGTGGCTCAGGTAGTGCAGCTCATCCAGGATGGCACATCAATGCGAGCTGTGGCAAGAAGGTTTGCTGTGTCTGTCAGCGTAGTGTCCAGAGCATGGAGGCGCTACCAGGAGACAGGCCAGTATATCAGGAGACGTGGAGGAGGCCAACAACCCAGCAGCAGGACCGCTACCTCCGCCTTTGTGCAAGGAGGAGCACTGCCAGAGCCCTGCAAAATGACCTCCAGCATCCCACAAATGTGCATGTGTCTGCTCAAATGGTTAGAAACAGACTCCATGAGGGTGGTATGAGGGCCCGACGTCCACAGGTGGGGGTTGTGCTTACAGCCCAACACCGTGCAGGACGTTTGGCATTTGCCAGAGAACACCAAGATTGGCAAATTCACCACTGGCACCCTGTGCTCTTCACAGATGAAAGCAGGTTCACACTGAGCACATGTGACAGACGTGACAGAGTCTGGAGACGCCGTGGAGAACGTTCTGCTGCCTGCAACATCCTCCAGCATGACCGGTTTGCCGGTGGGTCAGTCATGGTGTGGGGTGGCATTTCTTTGGGGGGGCCGCATTGCCCTCCATGTGCTCGCCAGAGGTAGCCTGACTGCCATTAGGTACCGAGATGAGATCCTCAGACCCCTTGTGAGACCATATGCTGGTGCGGTTGGCCCTGGGTTCCTCCTAATGCAAGACAATGCTAGACCTCATGTGGCTGGAGTGTGTCAGCAGTTCCTGCAAGAGGAAGGCATTGATGCTATGGACTGGCCCGCCCGTTCCTCAGACCTGAATCCAATTGAGCACATCTGGGACATCATGTCTCGCTCCATCCACCAACGCCACGTTGCACCACAGACTGTCCAGGAGTTGGCCTCATCAGGAGCATGCCCAGGCGTTGTAGAGAGGTCATACAGGCACGTGGAGGCCACACACACTACTGAGCCTCATCTTGACTTGTTTTAAGGACATTACATCAAAGTTGGATCAGCCTGTAGTGTGGTTTTCCACTTTCAGCCTGTAGTGTGATTTTCCATTTTGAGTGTGACTCCAAATCCAGACCATGGGTTGATAAATTAGATTTACATTGATCATTTTTGTGTGATTTTGTTGTCAGCACATTCAACTATGTAAAGAAAAAGGTATTTAATAAGAATATTTCATTCATTCAGATCTAGGATGTGTTATTTTAGTGTTCCCTTAATTTTTTTGAGCAGTGTATTTATTTTAAATACAGTCATTATTGCTCATTTTTATTAAGGGTGTCAATTTCGGATTCCACTTTAGACATACGCCTACACCATTAGGCAGACAGCATCCCCGACAATAGATTTTAAAAAAGGCAGTGCGAAGCGGGAGAGAACGGAGGGTGAATTTAACCATAACAAAAGGTTAGCAACAGACGTGCATGACTGCAGCATGGCTAACCAGCAGCAAAACAGCTTCATGCAAAATAAAAAATAATAATGAGATTTGAAATAATGGGGGATCATCCGTTAAGGCAGAGAGGAGAGCAGAGGTAGAGTTAATATATTATTTTTGGGGGGCTGTTAATGAGGGCCTCTGCGCTGCTGTGTACTGCTGTGTGGCTCGACCCCTCTGATTTCTCCCCCCGTAATCGAATTAGAGCGGCCGGCTGAATGAGGCTAATGAAGCTGCTGTGTGCGATGTGAGAGCGGCTCTTTGTTGACCCAGTCGAAGAGGCCTCCTGGCTGGGGGTGCAAGGATAGTTCACCAGGGGTGACGCAGGGGTTAGGAACCTGAGCAGAGCGACCAAGGCCCTGGCTGCAGGCAACGAACCCTGCCTGGGACAGGGCTAATTCAGTTATAAAGACGGAGAACAGTGGCTGTGGTGGGATGAGGGGTGGAGGGGCTGGGGCACTGGAACGATTGGGGGGTGGCTAAACCATACGAGGGGAGAGGGGGGGGGGGGGTATTGAAAGGGAGATGGTAGGTAAGGCAAACGCATACGGGCGGAGTTTGCTTTACAGACAGGCATAGGAGCAGGGCGAGGGGGGAATGCTGTGATTGACAATGTCAAAACGGAACCCAACACACAGCATAATGAAAACAGACATTTCCCAATACAGCTGCATACAGACACTTTTGTACATTAATTACTCTTTTAACACAATGTAGTGTTGGCGAGGAGTCCGGTCTATTTCTGTAGCCAAAGAAGACTGAATTGTGTGGGTGTTAGTGGGCCACTATATGGCATGCATCCAAAATGGCACCCTATTCCTTATAAAGCGCACAACTTTTGACAAGGGCCCCTATGTAGGGAACAGGATGACCCCTCAACCTCATGACCAGGGCCCCCATGTAGGGAACCGGATAACCCCTCCACCTCATGACCAGGGCCCCCATGTAGGGAACCGGATGACCCCTCAACCTCATGACCAGGGCCCTCATGTAGGGAACCAGATGACCCCTCAACCTCATGACCAGGGCCCCCATGTAGGGAACCGGATAACCCCTCCACCTCATGACCAGGGCCCCCATGTAGGGAACCGGATGACCCCTCAACCTCATGACCAGGGCCCTCATGTAGGGAACCAGATGACCCCTCAACCTCATGACCAGGGCCCCCATGTAGGGAACCGGATGACCCCTCAACGTAATGACCAGGGCCCCTATGTAGGGAACCGATTGACCCCTCAACCTCAATGAGATGCTGTCTGGCGATACAGGTGATAAATGCAATATGCATTAAGCTCCAGACTGTGTAACACACAATGTGTGTGTGTGTGTGTGTGCATCCATACAGGCCACTTACTTGGCTGAAGAGCAGATAAGCTGGGAGTCCTTATAAGCGATCAGGTAGCCCTGGTTCTCTGGGTTGTGAACAGTTACCTGCACAGAGCAACAACAGAGTTACAGAGGAAATACAACCCTTTATCTCAAATCAAGTGAACGCATTACTGCACACAGAGCCCCTTCTAGAAGACTCCCACTGGATTCACTGAGTTGATCAATAAGCGCAGGCTTAGTGCCAGGTTAGCACACACACACACACTAATCTAGCCTCAGCAGACCTGCAATCTAAACCTTCACTCTGTACTCGGGCTGAGATTGAAACCGAGCAAAACTCTAGGCTTAGGAGGCATGAGCAGCTGTTACTAAGATCAATGTTTCCCATGGATACTTTATAAATGGCATTAAATAAGATCTAGCAAGCGCTATGAGCGGGGCCCCGATTAGGAATCCAGCCTTCTGGTGGCCAGAAGTGTTGTCCAAGACATTAGTATGTGTACTCACGCTCTCCAACACCCGTAGACACCTCTCGGCTCCCCACAGTGACGCCATCAGCTTCTCCTCGTCATCCTCGTGGCTCAGGCTCTCCACACATTCTTTTACTGCAGAAACAAGAAAACGCGGTTCAACCACAACCACCTAAATCAGGTAAGAGTTCGACCAAAACAATGGAAACGCCACGTCATGGCCACGTCCGCCCTTGGGGGATAGATCCAACATCTCCTCATTGCTGGCCATCAAAATTTGCCTACATTTAGGCTATTCTTTATTATTGATTAAAAAAAACTTATCACAATATTATTTTGGACGATATCAGAGCAATACTGTAACTCAAAGTAAAAAAATTGCTAGGTAACGTTAGCTAGTGCTAGTCGGTTGTGCCTGCGCCAGAAACACCGGTATTTATCATCCTATAGCTTGTTCTCCATCTTTTTAAATAGTGAGCCAACATGTTTTCAGCACTTTTATTTCCATGACTGACCAAAATTAAATTTCTCCTGCCCGCTCATCTCTGCAGCAGACAGAGAGAGCAGTATGTTTGGAACATCAAATCGCAGTATCAAATCGCAACACACACAGAATCGTGAGAATCTCAATACATATCGGCATCGAAGTATGGTAATAATATATTGTGAAGTCCCTGGCAACTCCATTGTTCATATGTGTATTTCACATTACGGTGGGGTGAAAATCTGACTATAATGCTGGTATGGATGGCTCAGTCTCCATAGCAACGGCTCCGCTTGGGCTGCTCTGCTCAATGAAGAGACATAAGAGAGCCGTTAACGACTTGTCACTCAAAACTCAGACAAAACTCAAGGAACATTTTCTGTGAAATAATCTCCCCCTATATTTCACAAGGTTGAAGCACTTCTTGCATCATATTCTGATCTTAATGAGACATGACTATATAACTCTTAATCAGAGCGACTTGAACAGGCTCTACCCGGCCCTAACGTGCTGTATAATGTCAGGGTCCTTTGGGCTCGGGGAGCAGAGCTCTAATGTCAACCCCAATACGTTCATGTCGTCGCCACCAATCAAACGCATTACACCTAAGAACGACTTCAAATACCACCACCGATTTCCAGTGGTGTAAAGTACTTCAGTAAAAATGACTTCTTAAGTCGTTTTTTGAGGTACCTGTACTTTATATTTAACAACTTTTACTTCCCCAAATTCCTAAAGAAAATAATATATCTTTTACTCCATACATTTTCCCTGACACCCAAAAGTATGTTACATTTTGAATGTTTAGCTGGACAGGAAAATGGTTCAATCCACGCATTTATCAAGAGAACGTCCCTGGTCAGGTCATCCCTTCTGCCTCTAATCTGGCAGACTCACTAAACACACATGCTTTGTTTCTAAGTTGATTGCGTGCGCCCCTGGCTATCCAAAAAAAGAAAATTGCTTAATGTAAGAAATTTTAAATTATTTACAATTTTAAATTTTGATACTTAAATATATTTAAACCAAAATCATTTTACTCTAGTAATATTGTACAGGGTGACTTTCACTTTTGAGTCATTTTCTAATAAAAGGTATCTTTAAGTATGACACTTGGGTACTTTTCCCACCACTGCCGATGCCTATATCATAGCTATGCCACCAGCTTATCCGAAGAGGAGTCAGCATTTAGCAGTCACAATTTTCTAAATCTGAAAATTACAACTTCTAAATATTATGGAGTGAAAACAGCCAAATATATCCAAATTGGATGTTAACCAGACTGTGGGCCTCTATAAAAACACAAATACAGCGGCTTGCGAAAAAATTCACCCCCTTGGCATTTTTCCGATTTTGTTGCTTTACAACCTGGAATTAAAATAGATTTTTTGGGGGTTTGTATCATTTGATTTACACAACATGCCTACCACTTTGAAGACGCAAAATATTTTTTCTTGTGATACAAACAAGAAATAAAACACAAAAACAGAACATGAGCGTGCATAACTATTCACACCCCCAAAGTCAATACTTTGTAGAGCCACCTTTTGCAGCAATTACAGCTGAAAGTCTCTTGGGGTATGTCTCTAAGCTTGGCACATCTAGCCACTGGTACTTTTGCCCATTCTTCAAGGCAAAACTGCTCCAGCACCTTCAAGTTGCATGGGTTCCGCTGGTGTACAGCAATATTTAAGTCATTCCACAGATTCTCAACTGGATTGAGGTCTGGGCTTTGACTAGGCCATTCCAAGACATTTAAACGTTTACCCATAAACCACTTGAGTGTTGCTTTAGCAGTATGCTTAGGGTCATTGTTCTGCTGGAAGGTGAACCTCCGTCCCAGTCTCAAATCTCTGGAAGACTGAAACAGGTTTCCCTCAAGAAATTCCATGTATTTAGCGCCATCCATCATTGCTTAAATTCTGACCAGTTTCCCAGTCCCTACCGATTAAAAACATCCCCACAGCAAGATGCTTCACTGTGGGGATGGTGTTCTTTGGGTGATGAGATGTTGGGTTTGCGCCAGACAGTGTTTTCCTTGATGGCTAAAAAGCTCAATTTTAGTCTCATCTGACCAGAGTACCTTCTTCCATATGTTTGGGGAGTCTCCCACATGCTTTTTGGCGAACACCAAATGTGTTTGCTTAAAAGGAAAAAAAATAAGCAATGGCTTTTTTTCTGGCCACACTGTGGAGTGTACGGCTTAAAGTGGTCTTATGGACAGATACTCCAATCTCCGCTGTGGAGCTTTGCAGCTCCTTCAGGATTATCTTTGGTCTGTTGCCTCTCTGATTAATACCCTCCTTGCCGGGTCCATGAGTTTTGGTGGGCGGCCCTCTCTTGGCAGGTTTGTTGTGGTGCCATATTCTTTCCATTTTTTAATAACCGATTTAAATGGTGCTCCGTGTGACGTTCAAAGATTCTGATATTTTTTTATAACCCAACCCTGATCTGTACTTCTCCACAACTTTGTCCCTGACCTGTTTGGAGAGCTCCTTGGTCTTCATGGTGCCGCTTGCTTGGTGGTGCCCCCTTGCTTAGTGTTGCAGACCCTGGGGCCTTTCAGAACAGGTGTATATATACTGAGATCATGTGACAGATTGCACACAGGTGGACTTTATTTAACTAATTAAGTGACTTCTGAAGGTAATTGGTTGCACTAGATCTTATTTAGGGGCTTCATAGCAAAGGGGTGAATACATATGCATGCACCACTTTTCCGTTTTTGATTTAAATTTTAAAACAAGTTACTTTTTCATTTCACTTCAACAATTTGGACAATTTTGTGTATGTCCATTACATGAAATATAATAAAAATCTATTTATATTACAGGTTGTTATGCATTAAATAGGAAAAACGCCAAGGGGGATGAATACTTTTGCAAGGCACTGTAGTGACAGATTTGATGAATATCCACCTCATTTGACCAGCATTTTTTTTTTGAATAGGCACCAATCACTGCGTCCGTGTTCTATCCCCCGACAGTCTGTGTTCCATTGATCTCTTACCCCATCCATGCTGGTGTCGCTGAGCCAAAATGTCCACCCAGCTACAACTCCTTTTAAGAACTTTGTTTCATTGTGTTATGGAATAGGCTAGGTAGATGGCAGACTACAGCTTACTACCACTTCCACACTTCATTCCCCCTGGTGGCAGCAGCAACTTTGTCCAGATGTTGAGCCTGGTTGATAAGCACTTTAGGTGCTGCCAATTAGGGTAATCGTGAATAAGTGTCCAAGCTGTGGGTTTGTTTGGTGGCCATTTCGTTCGATGTTTAGTCAGGCAATGCACTGATGCCGGAAAATAAAGGAAATTCACGAGCACCACAATGTCTACTCCACCCATGCTCTATCAAGGTTTATTTAAAACGGACAGTCTGGTAATGACAGGAAGCTTTCTTAACTAACGTAAGATGAACAACACCCATTGCATGTTTTATACATAAGCAGCGTGGCAGTTTCCCAAAGTTTGGTGTTGACTATGAACTTTACTTACTTTAGCTAGCTGTGCTTTGTGGAAGAATGTCAAGCGTTAGAGCCTTGTTGGCTTGTAGCTAGCTAACGTTACTGATTAATGTTAGTTGGCTACATTACTGGCAATATAGCGAATATCCTTGGCTGCTCTTATTTGTGTTTGTGCTTTGATTACATGCAAGTGTAAAGGCCAACAGTTTAAACAGATGACTTCAGCCATGTGAAAAACCTTCCATAGCAAAATAAAGCTAGCTTCCTTTGCTTGTAGCTTGCCTCTCATCCGAGTGGTGTTAGCTAGCTAATAGCACTGTTGCTGCGTAACCCAACTGCTTTCGTCCGGTTTTAGAACTCAGTTTCGGCTGAAAATACCTTAGCATTGTCAGAAATGCGACAAAAAGGTAGCACCTGTTGCTTCTTAAAGACAGAAATGGGCACGTAAGCGATAAATTATACATTTAATAAAATCTGTTACACCTACAAACTTCGTCAATCTAAAAAAAAATTACGTCCAATGGTAACTTTATGTACGCTACATTCTCGTTTTAATTCAAAGTCTAGAATTTGAGCTAAGCGAGCGCAGAAAAGACTAAATTGCTAAAAGTCCGATGTGTGGTTGTTGGTAACAGCCAGACTGCTCATGACGAGTGGCGGGGAGTGTGTTGTGTCCCTCCAATTGAATTGAATTGCGAATATTCGACATTGATGTCATATTGGCTTAGATATGATGGTAGGGAGATTTGAATTTAACATTGAGCTTCAACCAATGCCATATTGAACATTAGTATACTGCCACATAGTGATTCCACCATTTGGGATCTCCTTGATTTCCCCACAGGTAGTCATGAGTGAGCTTCATCAGGGCTGTCTGTACCCAGACAAACACAACGAAAAAGTAACACATAAAATACTAATACCATTCAATAAGAATGCATTTTTTGTCATACCAACAATGCATTTGGAATCTAATCGAATTGTCAGCTCCTAGGATCAGGGGAACAACCCTTTCGGGTTGTTTAGCCTAGACACAGAAAACACACTTTCAGGGTAATGTGGTGTAGGTCTAGCTCACCTTTATCCACTATGTGATCCAGGCCTCCCAGAAGCCTTAGCTCCTCTTTAAACCAGTCCCCGGCCCGCTTGGAGGTCAGCGATAACAAGGTCTCCATGGCTAAATGCCCCGTCTGCGTGCGCAAACACATACACAGGGAGTAATGAAAACACATTTACATCACACATACAGGGTATAAATGGACATTACTGACCATGTACTGTGATTCAAAGAGGCCAACTATGGCAGACAATAACAGGAGGAAGAACAGGAACAGAAATATGACTGACTTCCTTCCAGTGAAGGAGGGCGCCAGGAGAAGCTCGTTAGCATGCAGATGGCGTTTGAATCCAAGCAAAACAATACTGCCGTCTCTAATTACATTGTCGATAGAAATAAGCTTTCTAACACTTATTATTAAATATTTTAAAGCTAACTGTTGAGCTCAAACGATAAGGGAATCTAATGATTAATTCAACATGGAAGCTAACAGTCTAACAGTCAGAAACATAAAGAGTGCTTAAACAAATGGAAATAAGTTGGAGGCATTGAGGTGAATGGTCAGTCTGCTCTCTGAAGAATAGGGCTACATCTCAAATGGCACGCTACTTTTGAACGGAGCCCTATGGGACCTTGTCAAAAGTAGTGCACTACATAGGGATTAGTTTGCCATGTGGAACACCGACTACAACATCAGCAGAGAGGATATTTATAGAGGATGGGAGGGAAAAAAGACACATCAAAAGGCCCTGTCATTACGTCAGATGTCCAAATTAATCAGATCAAACTGTTTAAACGCTGTGCAGTTTGCCAGACCCAATTCAAATACATGATGTCCATTGGCTCTACCGTGCAAAGCCGGTGTCAGAGTCGACTGTTCATCCATTTCTACAAGGGGATAGGTCACAATTGTTTTTATTTATACATACAGTATCAGTCAAAAGTTTGGACACCTACTCATTCAAGGTTTTTTGCCTTTTTTTTTTTTTACCATTTTCTATATTGTAGAATAATAGTGAAGCCATCAAAACTATGAAATAACACATATGGAATAATGTAGTAACCAAAAATAGTGTTAAATCAAAATATATTTTAGATTGTTCAAAGTAGCCACACTTTGCCTTGATGACAGCTTTGCACTCTTGGCATTCTCTCAAACATCTTCACCTGGAATGCTTTTCCAACAGTCTTGATGGAGTTCCCACATATGCTGAGCACTTGTTGGCGGCTTTTCCTTCACTCTGCGATCCAACTCATCTCAATTGGGTTGAGTTCGGGTGATTGTGGAGGCTAGGTCATCTGATGCAGCACTCCAGCACTCTCAATCTTGGTCAAAAATCCCCTACACAGCCTGGAGGTGTGTTTTGGGTCATTGTCCTGTTAATAAACAAATTACATCCAATCTGGTTTGCACTTAGTGGGACTCGTGTGTCGCTGAAGAATGCTGTGGTAGGTATGCTGGTTAAGTGTGTCTGGCATTCTACGTAAGTCACAGACAGTCACCAGCAAAGCACCCCCACACCACCTTCACCGTGAGAACCACATGCGGAGATCATCCGTTCACCTACTCTGTATCTCACAAAGACACGGAGGTTGGAACCACAAAACTTAAATTTGGACTCAGAAAGGACAGATTTCCACCGGTCCAATGTCCATTGCTTGTGTTTCTTGGCCTAAGCACGTCTCTTCTTCATATTGGTGTCCTTTAGTAGTGGTTTCTTAGCAGCAATTCAACCATGAAGGCCTGATTCATGCAATTCGACCAAGAAGGCCTGATTCCGTCTCTGAACAGTTGATGTCTGTTACTTGAACTCAGTGAAGCATTTATTTGGGCTGCAATTTCTGAGGCTGGTAACTCCAATGAACTTATCCTCTGCAGCACAGATAACTCTGTGTCTTCCTTTCCTGTAGCAGTCCTCATGAGAGCCTGTTTCATCATAGAGAATGATTGTTTTTGCGACTGCACTTGAAGAAACTTGAAATGTGCCGGATTGACTGACCTTCATGTCTTAACGTAATGATGGATTGTCGTTTCTCTTTGCTTATTTGAGCTGTTCTTAGCATAATATGGACTTGGTCTTTTACCAAATACACTACCGTTCAAAAGTTTGGGGTCACTTAGAAATGTCCTTGTTTTTGAAAAAAAAAAGCACATTTTTGGTCCATTAAAATAGCATCAAATTGATCAGAAATACAGCATAGACATTATTAATGTTGTAAATAATGACTATTTTTGCTGGAAACGGCTGATTTGTAATTGAATATCTTCATAGGCGTACAGAAGCCCATTATCAGCAAACATCACTCCGGTGTTCAAATAACACATTGTGTTAGCTAATTGAAGTTTAGCATTCTAAAAGGCTAATTGATCATTATAAAACCATTTTGCAATTATGTTAGCACAGCTGAAAACTCTTCTGTAAAAAGAAGCAATAAAACTGGCCTCCTTTAGACTAGTTGAATATCTGGAGCATCAGCATTTGTGGGTTCAATTACAGGTTCAAAATGGCTAGAAACAAAGAACTTTCTTCTGAAACTCGTCAGTCTATTCTAGTTCTGAGAAATGAAGGCTATTCCATGTGAGAAATTGCCAAGAAACTGAAGATCTCATACAACGCTATGTACTACTCCATTCACAGAACCACCACAAACTGGCTCTAATCAGAATAGAAAGAGTGGGAGGCCCCGGTGCACAACTGAGCAAGAGGACAAGTACATTTGAGTGTCTAGTTTGAGAAACAGACACCTCACAAGTCCTCAACTGACAGCTTCATTAAACAGTACCCGCAAAACACCAGTCTCAAAGTCAACTCTGAAGAAGCGACTCCGGGATGCTGGCCTTCTAGGCAGAGTTCCTCTGTCCAGTGTCTATGTTCTTTAGCCCATCTTAATAGTTTATTGACCAGTCTGAGATATGGCATTTTCTTTGCAACTCTGCCTAGAAGGCCAGCATCCCGGAGTCGGCTCTTCACGCCTATGTGAATAATCCATTAAAAATCCGTTGTTTCCAGCTACAATAGTCATTTACAACATTAACAATGTCTACACTGTATTTCTGATCAATTTGATGTCATTTGAATGGAGAGAAAAAAAATGAAAAAATCAGCTTTCCTTTCAGAAACAAGGACATTTCTAAGCCTACCTTGCCACAAAACACCTGATTGGCTGAAACGCATTAAGGAAAGAAATTCCACAATTTAACTTTTAACAAGGCATAGCTGTTAATTGAAATGCCTTCCAGGTGACTACCTCATGAAGCTGGTTGAGAGAATGCCAAGAGTGTGCAAAGCTGTCAAGGCAAAGGGTGGCTACTTCGAAGAATCTCAAATATATTTGGATTTGTTTAACACTTTTTTGGTTACTACATGATTCAATATATGTTTTTTCATAGTTATGATGTCTTCACTATTATTCTACAATGTAGAAAGTAGTAAAAAATAAAAACCCTTGAATGAGTAGGTGTCCAAACTGTTGACTGGTACTATCTATATAAAAATGTTATTATAAGTCATGTTTTTTTGTTAACTGTTACAGATACCTCTGACTGGCTTGAAACTTGTGGAGGTTTTTACCCAACAACGCAAAAGAGACAGGGCCGGCAGGTAGCCTAGTGGTTAGAGCGTTGGTCCAGTAACCGAAAGGTTGCTAGATCGAATCCCCGAGCTGACAAGTTAAAAATCTGTCGTTCTGCCCCTGAACCACGCAGTTAACCCACTGTTCCTAGGCAGTCATTGTAAATAAGAATTTGTTCTTAATTGACTTGCCAAGTTAAATAAAATAAAAGACAGAGGAGGACAGAGGGTTGCAACTACTAGCCTCCATCCTCTAAGCAAAAACCAGGGTCATATTCATTAGGGAACCAAATGGAAAAAGAACGGACTGAAACCGGGAGGGACCAACTGAACTTGTCCAATAGGAAACAAAAAAAAATGTTTTCCATTGCATAACATTTGTAGTTGCCTATGAATATGACCCAAGGAGGACTATCTCTACGGGAGACCCGTACCGTGATGTTCTCCAGGTCCAGGTGCTTGTTGTGCACCGTGTCGCACAGCTTGCGGATCTTCTCCTTGACCTTTGACATCTCCTTGGTGGTGAGCTGTTCGTCTTTGGCCACTGAGTGGTCCCCATCCAGCTCCAGCAGGCGGATCATCAGGTCTAGACTGGCCCGGTCCAGGTCCATGTTGAGCCTGTCTCGGCTCAGTATGTACATCAAACTAGCTGTGCACAGGGACAGGTTCTAGAGGGGGTGGAAGGAGGACAGATAAAGGATATGTGAACCTGATATCCTGACTTTTTAAAGTGCGCAGGTTGTCACTAAGCGCTAAAACCATTTGTCACTTGGCAGGCTCCAGTTAACAGACTGAGCTTCTCCACTGATCTGACAGAAACCAAGTCAAGTCAAGTCAGCCACAGTCTGTGAAGAGGCAGGGGCCTTTACTTACCGGGTGCTGTGGGGCGTCGTTGAGTGTCTTGAAGACCTGGGCCACCTTCCCCCTGGCCCTCAGATGCATTCTGAAGCTGGGCATGGCACACCTGGTGGCCAGGCTAATGACACTGCAGGGGAGGACAGATAAATACTGTTTCATTGAATTGAACAGAGAGGAGGGGAGAGTAGGGTCACTGCCTCTGCTAGATCATCAAGCTCTTAACTGCCATGAATCATTACCTTAACCATAATGAAGATGCCAAAGAATGTGACCCTGTATCAGCGGTTAGCGGAAGCTAGTCTTACCTAAGGCAGCGTGTGTTGAGGGGTTGGCCACTCTTCAGGCCGGTGGCCAGGTACTCGAAGTCGTCGGTGAACTCCTGGTTCTCCCCAAACTCCACCACGTCGTTGAAGTGCTTGACATGCTGGACTACCGTGTATAGCTGGGACAAAGAGTTGTTGGGTTCATCAAATCACATAACGTAGGTACTAGAACGAGCTGTAGAGCCCAGTCCTGCTATTCTCAGCATCAGAGCTATGCACCCACCAACCGCCTGCCTTGTTGGTCAGGAGCCAAGACCACAAACACAAGACAGCAAATGAAACTGCAGATGGAATTTAAAGATGTGAGATGCCCATTACACTGCTCCTGCCTATGGAACTGCCCACACTGCAGTTCCTAGAGGGGCTAACACTGCTTAGCATGCAAGACACCACTGTAATAAGATAAATAACTACAGATGGTTACATTAACCACAGTTTAGGGATTCAGGGATCCTGCAGTATTGTCTTATAGGAGGTATAGAGTAATCGATACACAGCATCAGAATTCACTGAATCGTTTCAAGAGGCTATTTCTAAATAAGTTGAATTACACCTGACCAAACAAGATATGTCTGATCATTATCCTTTCAGTTGAATTGGTGCTTTTGTTTAACTCCATTTTCAACATTGTAAACCAGGGCCCATATTCATTAGATGATCAAGGATCAGGTCCCCCTGTCTAAATAAAACATATTCATTATGATCTGGAAGGCAAAACTGATCATAGATCAGCACGTTTAATCCAAGATGATTGATACATACAGCCCCAGGACAATCGCTTGTGTTCTTATAGGCTGTGCTTTATAGATACTGAGTTCCAGACACAACCTGTGTTCGAATACCCATACTGACATACTGTATACTACATACTTAATGAGTATATACACACACTACGTACTAATTAGTTCATTTTAGTGTACTGTAAACGAACGGTATCCTTTCAGTTGAGCATACTAGCGCTACACCTTTCTCCCAGAAGTTGATGCTGTCGCTATGCAACCTCGTTAGCATAACAAATTACTAGGTAGACATTTTACAACTTCGGGTGCATTCTTCAATTCAATCTGGAGTGCCAGAGTGCACTCTGGGCGTTTGAAAATTCATCAGTTATTCTGAGCTCTGGTACACTCGAGAGTGCTTTGAAATCAGAGTAGCTAGCCAGAGTGAATTTACGAAAGCACCCAAATGTCCATTGAGAACACACGACTATACCACTGAGCTAAGAATGACTGGAATAATCAATAAACGTTGGGTAGTTAGTTAGATAGCATATAGTTAATATACTGGCAAGTTAAATGGATTAGTAGCAAACTAACGTTTGGTAGCTAGCTAAAATACTGGTACATACTGCTGTAATGATATGCTATGTGGCTCGTAAGGATAGCCTAGCTAACGAATTGTTAGCAAACATAATGTAATTTACTTGAAAAGTCATTATTTTATTTGTCAATTATTTACAGCAAAGAATTTGTATCCGCTCTCGTTGGACTTCGGCTGCATATTTTTACGCCATTTTCTGAAGAATTACATTACAGGCCGTAAAAACATGGAAATCGTGTCCACTGTTAGTATACTTCGTATTTTGGCAAATTTAGTATGACATCCCGGAACTTTTGGCATACTAACTATATCCATACTATAACCAATAAGCATACTATATACTCAATTTACATCAAATAGTATGGTTAGTATGAGTATTCGAACAGAGCTACAGTGATGGGTTGCCAGGTAGAACAGAAGCTCACCTCCTTGTGCTCTTTCCTACATTTCAGTGCGGTGACGATGTCCTGGTAAGGCTCAGTGGGGAACGACACAGACTTGATGACTTTGGGAGGCGGGCATGGCGGCGCCTTGAACAGGCCATCGTCTTTGTGAGAGTTAGCAGAGTCCTTGCTGCCCCTGCTTGACTGGCTAGCCTGGTAGATAGATAGAACGAGAGAGAGAGAAACGAGAGAGGATAAGGAAGGAAGGAAGGAAGGAAAGGTGTGTGTGTGTGTGTGTGTGTGTGTGTGTGTGTGTGTGTGTGTGTGTGTGTGTGTGTGTGTGTGTGTGTGTGTGTGTGTGTGTGTGTGTGTGTGTGTGTGTGTGTGTGTGTGTGTGTGTGTGAGAGAGAGAGTGAAAAGGGCAGAAGTAGAGAGTGGGTCAGAGGGAGACAAGCAGAACCACACAGCCACCTGCTCTCAGCTCAGTACACGGCGCTGCTGCTGATTCATGCTGTTGAACACCAGCCAACAGCCTCCTGCCCCTTACATAAGAGGCCAGATAAGGCCCAGTAAAAACATTCAGTTTCACACCACACACAGGCTCTGAGTCTCTTCCAGCAGTTCGAGGGAAGGCAAGGGATGAGGGAGTTATAGGGACCTGTAATACATGGCTAACATTACGGATAAGGAGGAGAGTTCAGAGCGGTACTAACATCATTGGTAAGACGGAGGAGCGTTCAGAGCCGTCCTAACATTATCGGTAAAGAGCGTTCAGAGCTGTGATGCATTTTTAAAAGGATAATGAATTCCAGGAAATGGCACGGTGCCACACATGCATCTAATGACATATGGGAAATGAATCAGACGCAGGGTGCATCCTAAAATAGCACCCCAGTGCACTATAAAAAGGGAATAGGGTGCCATTTGGGACACAGCGTGGAGTAGAGTGGCCTTAAGGGGGTAAACCACAGTGAAGAGACTAACTGGAGCATCATTTGTTGTGGAGGGAGGGTGAGAGTGAGGATGGAAAGGGAGTGTCGTATGGAAGTTATGGGTCGAGGGCATGGAAAATTGCATTAGAGTGTTCACTGTCCCGTTTCCATGGGACTGATTCAGCCATGTTGCTGGTACTTGAACAGACAGAGCAAGAGAGGATGAGACAGAAAATGAGAACAGTTTGTGGTGCAGTGTTCACCAGCTGCAGAAATCTCATACCTCTAGCTAGCTGGATAGGCAGGCTGATGGGAGTGCCAGGGCTAGTATTTGGCATTGGGTTGGTGGGTGACACCCGTAACTAGGGTAGTGATTGGGGGGGGGGGGTTACTCACGGGTGCAGTGGTTGAACGGAGTAAAGGTGGCGGGGGCAGCTCCTCTGGCTCTCTGTTCCAGTGTCTGGCGTTGTACACAGCTTTAGTGGGAGACTACAGGGGAAAGAAAAACATGAGGTAAGTCCATCAGGTTACTTCACATTCCATCACAATTCAGCCCCTCCTGCTAGAACAGTGTTACTTAGAACCATTGATCACCACACACTACAACAGTATACTGTGTTTAAAAACCACTGAGCTGATTCAAAGTGTAGTCAAATTTCTCCTAATTCGAGGTGATTTCTGATTCTAGACGTGATCTCAATGTCTTGGAACAGAGCACCTCAATTCACTCGTCAAGGTAGAGCAGGGGTTCCCAAACTGTGTTGGCCCGTGAACCCATTTTGATAAACATTTCTTTGTGACCCCACCATGTAAAAAAAAAAATCAGCGGCCAAAGTTAACTTTTTTAAATTGGGACTATGCCAGTCTATTAAAAATCAGTCTGATAGTACTTCTGACAGTATTTTAATCTGAAAGAAATATGGTTTGAAATGACTGAAATGCATCAGAAAGGTATTGGGAAGTTCAGAAGATCATCAGGCAATGGTGTTGTATGATCTTCTGTGTAGAAAACAACATATTTTCCCCCAGTCTGGTTTATCGCCTGGTCTTGTCCACTGAATTCTAACGGCTTGTGGGCATTGTAGAGGGAAGCATTACGTATCAAATCAAATTTTATTAGTCACAAGCGCCGAATACAACAGGTGCTGCTACATTGAAATGCTTACTTACGAGCCCCTAACCAACAGCGCAGTTTCAAAAAAATACGGATAAGAAAGTATGCACGCGTTCATTAGAGTTTAATCTTTCAAAATATTTCGTAGCATAAACCATTCAAAAGATAGAGGCATATTTGTAGGAAGAAAACAGAAACCGCTGTTAACTATAACCGCATTTAGCGGCTACCGGAGGTGCCTGATGTAACCTCGGTTCTATGAACCAAGGACAACTTTTCTCTCGCACCCCCATTTAGAGAGAGACGATAGAGAGCTGATTAGATACAAGACATCGGTCTTTGTTGGTTCCTGTAACAAAGAAGCCCCAGGGGGAGAGAGAGAAACTAAATGAATGCCTATTAAACCACCAGAGGCAGCCAGGACTGCTCAAACAGCAGGACTGACTGGAGACAACAGCCAGCGCTGTGTACATACACACACAGGCGTGGGTATGCACACAGTCACACAAACCTCTCTGCTTAAAGGGAGCCTATTGGCTCAGCCTGTTGCTGGGATATTAATAATGAATCAAAGAAAAAGGAAAAAGAGAACAAACATTGTTGTCTGAGGACAGAGCACTGCAGGAAACAATGAACGGAGAGAACGGAGACGTTCATTTAGGCCCTCTACTCTTAACAATGATCCTAATCAAGAGGACGCAGACAGGAAGATTCAACGCCCACCCCGCACCTCACCCCCATGGGAGTGTGAGCTCATGCCAAAAGGCATTTTCTGTAAACACGGGCACTTATCGGTCACGCGCGCACACACACACACACACACACACAAACACGAGAAGGTCAGATTCAAGGAAATGAACACTTGAGCCCTCCCTCCCCAACACTGCCAAATTAAGTCATGTTTGACCAAGGCCCTCTGAGACTAGTGCAAGCAAGTAAACACAGACACACACACACTTAGCAGAAGACTGAGGAGCTGTCATTTACAGCTGTAGGTGGGGTTCAATTGAACCATTCAACTAGCCATCAGCTGTTGTGCTCCAGGACCACTCAAGACAGTAACAGCAGCCCTGCTCTGGTCTTATGAGACATGGGCAATTCCATTAGAATGGAAACACGCTGAGACTCCGATTTGTCACCTAAATAAAAAGTTGACCAATCAAAAACCATTGAAATCAAAGTTTAACCATAGAACAAGCACTACTTTTAACAACTTCCCCTACTGAATATTTTACAAAAACATTTACAGGAAGAACTGTGCAGATACAAAGTATGTAAATTGTCCAAAGTAGTCTTTGTTAAACTGAAATCAATAGTTTTTGTTTGGCATACATTTAAGTGAAAAATCGGAATCCCAGCTTAGTGATTACGATACCGTGTAACACACCACATGCAAACATACTTGTATGACTCATGACTACACCGTCTCACACACACGCTAATGCCGTTAAACCTCAAATGAGCCTCAGATTTAAAAGCTGTCGTTAAAACACCAAAACAAAGCTGTGAAAGAAAATAGAAAAAAGCCACTTCATGTTCCCGCCAGCCATCAAGCAACCCAACCCTGTAAACCAGTTAGTTTTGTTAAAGACAGACAATCACAGAACGTGTGGAAACAGACAGAGGGCATTATTATGTTTGAATCCAACATGACAACCGACACCACAATACATGTGACCAGGGCCCCTAGCGTACTTCATTCATTCGGGAAGGGGGTGCCATTTGGAATGTACTCTACCACCAGCAAGGTATCTGACGAGATTATTGCCTCTTTCTCTACCGTATTCACCCCAGTCTCCTACGCCATGCTGTCGGTGAGCGACCGAAGTCATTAAGCCAGAGTGAGAATGATTATGATGAGGAGTGGGGGAATGCTGGGCCTTTAAACACCTGTGCATCTTTACCGAGGAGAGATTTGGGCTTGACACTATAAATAACCTGTGGCGCATTCTTAGGGTTCTCTGCAGGATATTTTAACAAGGTGACATGCCGAGTACGGCGTAACTGCCATTTCCTGCAATATAGAGCAAAAAAGGCCTTATATATATATTTTGGGGAGAACCCTGATTCTAATTTAATTACTTTTAACCGTCTGAAATGAGTCATTACCAACCGTCATAAACAACCACAACGTTAAACCCCGTGAGGAGAATATCTCTCAAGGCAGGTTCAAAATGTTCCGAGTCTTCCTGCAATCCAATGCTGCTGTTTTAAGCGGGCCAGCACCACCCACCTAACCAGCACACATCCTGTTACCGACGCCTGGCCTGCAGAAATCATTTTCACCGCGCAATGAGAGCACACAAGCTCTCAGGTTCAACTGTTGGCACGTGAAAAAAATGCCCAACATCCATCTTGTGCACAAACATTGGAGCTCAAAGCCAATCCAAGAGAAAGCAGGAGCCATAAGCCGCTCCTTAGGCAACAGGCACGGCAACAGGAAGAGAGGTTGGTTCAGCAGAACCAGACACAATAACAGATTGAAAACAGGAAGAGGAATCCTAGAAAAATCTATAAAGCAATAATAGCAATACTTTTAGGAGAGATATGGGCCAAATCACTGCCTGGGGACAACCGCCAGAGAGATAAGGAGAATAAACAGCCAAGTTAACTTGAGGACTGAGAGTGAGGAAGATGGACAGACAAAGAGAGTTGAAAAGAGTGTGGGCAAAATGAGAGAGCGTCAGTAGATGCATCATATCCATGATTAATGTAGGAGAGCCAGCCTGGCTCAGAGTCTAGAAGTGTGCTGTGAACAGAGGGGAGGGAAGGGCAGCCTTGGCCTGTCCATAGGCAGCAGACAGAGCCCTAACCAGCCTGAGAGAGCGCTACTCAATAAACACAACACACTCGCTGTTCAGCCACGTCCACTCATCCAGACTGGAGCAGTGCTAGGTGCCCATACACAGAACTGACATGAATTAGTCAGAGACGACATGATAATGATGGTGGCCATTAAATCAACCTCGAACGTCTGACAGCCGACATCAACAGATTGGCATACGGGCAACTCTGCGGTAACAGAATGATGCGGAGACTCCGATGTTTCGCTTTAAAACGTACATCCAAAAAAAGCAATGACTGCAAAGTTAAACAAACCAAACTATGCACAAGGCACACCGAAAATTTGACAAAAACACATTTACTTTAAGCACAGTGCAGATGCAAAGCTTGGTAACAGAATACAGGCACAAACAGAACAAACCGTCATTCTGTTACCAAACTTTGCATCTGCACTGTTCTTCAAGTAAATGTGTTTATTTTCTAATTCTGTGGAAATTGTTATAAATCGTCCTTGTGCATAGCATTTTAAACTTTGCAATCATTGGTTGTTGTTTGGCACACATTTTAAAATGACAAATACAGAGGCCCAGAATGTACATAAACAAATAATGCATCAAGCACAACTGGTTATGCAGAATGAAAGAGGGAATTGTTGGATTATTATGCAAAACAGAAGCATTTTTTCTGTAATTTGTAAGCAAACTGCATGAGAAGAAGATAGATTGTTATGCATCCAATTCAATTTGTTTTTTGTAAGGGTTCTTTAGTTACAGGCTGTGCCCCAAACGGCACCCTATTACCTACATAGTGCACAACGAAGCCCTGGTCAAAAATAGTGCACTATATAGGGAAGCGTGCGCAATTCGGGACATGTCCATGTAAACTGCATGCGCCAGAGTGCCACTTCACTACCCCTGCAGTTGGGCCAGCCGCAATAGAAAACGCTGCCTTTTGACGACTCATGAATACCCAGGTCCTTTTGGAGGGCTAGTGTTCTTCAAACGAGCTCAGCGCGTTTATTATTTTACTTGGAGTACATTACAGGGCTATGTATGAGGAATCTCTGAGCAGAAAACACCTCCAAAGACTTGGAAGGCACCTTGGCACTCCACAGGTTTGTAGTAGCCCAAATGCAAAAACAGATTTATGAGAATACACTTAAAATGTGCACGTTGCCTTCACAAATAATGACTATGAACCATTGTATGACCAAACATGGCCTTGCTCTTAAAGATCCATAGTGGAGCACTTACAGATGAAGTCCATCTAAGCGATTGGAGAACGGGCATTACTGGTTCTCTGGATGAGAGGGAAATGAGAGAATGACCGTTGCTAGGTATGCAACTCCAGCTAAATGATTGGAGTCCCATAAGTGGGGGCGCTTCACACCTATTGGTACCTAGGACCAGAGACCTTCAGTGAAAGCTCTCATCGCTCCATTCATCCACATACAAATAATCCAACAAGCCGAAGAGTTGTGTCGCTGTGGCCTGATGAACACTATCCTGAACTTGAGTGCAGGGAGAGTTGCCATAGAACACTTCTTACCTTTTTGGGGCCACTGAAGATCTTCCTATTGGTCTCCTTGGATTTCTCCACCTGTTTTGCCTGAGGTCTCCTGGGCATCTCTAGGCCCACAGAGGCAGAGTTGTCCTCTGGGAAGTCCATCACATCTACAAGGGACATGCCAAAAGGTTGACGTGTGTTAGAATAAGACACGAACATCACAGTTCATTACCAAGTCCATAGAATTACATAAACAGAATCCTATCGTGAATTATAAGATCTGTGACGAAGTCATTACTAGCCTAAATTGTTTGAGTATAGTCGATTTACATTTTAGTCATTTAGCAGATGCTCTTATCCAGAGCGACTTACAGGAGCAATTAGGGTTAACCCTCAAGAGTCGATGTTCGTGCCCCGCGGAAATCTAATTAACGTCATTAAAAAAAAATCCTCATCGAGATCCGTCAGATTAAGCTAGACATGTTTTTTTTTTTTTTACATGGGCTGCGTCTCAATCCACTGCACTCGCCTGAAGTCGGTACAGATGATTTGCCAACTTCTGTCTGTAGCGTCCGAACAGTTTGGGCTACACAATAATCCCTCTATGGAAAGGTGAGTCTCTCACGAACATGTCGGTTGTTTTGCTCTAGGATGCCCACAAGCCTCTGAAGACAAGTCTAAAAGGTAGCCAGGTATCAGTTTTAAAAAATGAATGGAAGTATATATGGAGATACTTTAGGCACTAAACTAAGGTGACATGTAAAAGATTATTTTTATTTTTTTAAAGTATTTCCCTCGGATATAAGACAGACACTCCAGAACGAACTTCCTTGTGCTTTTTTTGTGACTGTTTATCCATGTACGAAGCTGTTATTCAATGCATTTCTATGGGCTAATAGCAGTAAAGCCAAAATCAAGGGTTCAAAATATTTTTCAACAGATTTTTTTTATACTTACAGCAGCCCTAAAATTCCTAATCAAATCACTAAATGATCGTTGGTAACAATTCCTTGTTGGCTTAGTAGAAACCCATATGTTAGCTCAAGCAAGGTGTACACTATACGATTTTGGCCACGATTTATACTGAACAAAAATATAAAAAAGGCAACAAAGTTAGTGTTCGTAAGGAAATCAGTCAATTGAAATAAATTCATTAGGACCTAATCATTGGATTTCACAACTGGTAATACAGATATGGATCGATTGGTCACAAATACCTTAAAGGTAGGGGCGTGGATCAGAAAAACAGTCTGTATCTGGTGTGACCACCATTTGTCTCATAAATCGAAGCGCAACACATCTCCTTCACATAGAGGTTATTCAGGCTGTTGATTGTGGCCGGTAGAATGTTGTCCCACTCCTCAATGGCTGTGCCAAGGTGCTGGACATTGGAGGGAACTGGAACACGCCGCTATACACGTCGATCCAGAGCATTCCAAACATGATCAATGGGTGACATGTCTGGTGAGCATGCAGGAAATGGAAGAACTGAGACATCTTCAGCTTCCAGGAATTGTGTACAGATCCTAGCAACATGGGGCCGTGCATTATCATGCTGAACATAACGTGATAGCGGCAGATGAATGGTACGACAATGGGCCTCAGGATCTCGTCAAGGCATCTTTGTGCATTCAAATTGCCATTGATAAAATGCAATTGTGTTCGTTGTCTGTAGCTTATGCCTGCCCATAACACCACACCACCATGGGACAGTCTGTTCACAACGTTGACATCAGCAAACCGCTGATGCACATAACGTTATAAACGTGGTGTGCGGTTGTGAGGCAGGTTGGACATACTGCTAAATTCTCGAAAACAACATTGGAGGTGGCTTATGGTAAATAAATAAACATTAAATTCTGGCAGCAGCTCTGGTGGACATTCCTGCAGTCAGCATGCCAATTGCACACTCCCTCAAAACGTGAGACATCTGTGGCATTGTGTTGTGACAAAACTGCACATTCTATTGGTCTTTTGTCCCCAGCACAAGGTGCACCTGTGTAATGACCATGCTGTTTACTCAGCTTCTTGCTATGCAACACCTGTCAGGTGGTTGGCAAAGAAGAAATGCTCACTAACAGGGATGTAAACAAATTTGTGTAAAAAATTTGAGAGAAAGCTTTTTGTGCTTATGGAACATTTCAGTGATTTTTTATTTCAGCTCATGAAACATGGGACCAACACTTGGTGTGTTGATATTTTTGTTCAGTGTAGCTGTCCCAGACAAGTTTTTTGAGATCGGAGACAAAATCCCCATGCCGTTGCCTACTCGGGGCACGTGGCCGTCACCGGTGCTCGTTTAATGCGAGCGGGTCAGACGCAATCTGAGGGATACCAATCTCGTTTTCGAGCAGTTCCAGACATCCCGATATTTTCAAACGTTTGATTTTATCACCACAAAATCTGCAATGCTCCTGTAGTGTAATATGAGCAACAACAAGTTTTGAGAATAGTGATCAGCAATAGCCAACGAGAGCTCGCCAAAAAAAAGATAGCGACGTTAGGATTTTGAAAGTTGTGTAGTGTCCACCAGGCTTTAGAAGTGTGTGTGTGTAGAGAACTCCATGTTCTTGAAATTGACCTTGACTGAGTCTGCCCTGTACCGATGCTGGTCTGTGTGTGTGTGTGTGTGTGTGTGTGTGTGTGTGTGTGTGTGTGTGTGTGTGTGTGTGTGTGTGTGTGTGTGTGTGTGTGTGTGTGTGTGTTACTACCGGCCTCGCATGAGGCCCTGTGCCTGACCTGAGTGGCTGCTGGTCTGACTCTCCAGCTCCTCGCTGGCGGACAGGGGGCTGTCCACCCTCATCTCCATGGCAGCAGCGGAGGCAGCATAAGCTGTGGCTGCAGCCGCGGCGGCCCTCTTAGCCTTCCTCCTCTCTTTGGCCTGGGAGCCCTCATCTTCGTCGCTGTCGCTGCCACTCATATCGTCAAAGCCAAAATACTTGATCTTGTAGTTGGAGCTGCCGGATGCCACTGGGTCGGAACTGGCTTCCTCCTGGGTGGCACCACGGCCCGCTTCGTTTTCCTCAAAGCCAAAAAAGTCCAACTTGGTGTCTTTCTTGGTCTTGCTCTGTGTGGGTCTGAACCTGGTAGAGAAAAGCAGAGACAGAAGTTAGAACAAGCTACACATATCCAATGTCTTTGAGCAGGTGTGAGATATTGAAGGATGCATGTTTATCAGGAAAATAGAAGAATCCAAACACACATTTGAGAGCATAGCCTATACTGCAGTGTGCAGGTCATTCCCACAGGGGGAGAGAAACATACCTCATTGTTATGACTCAGTGAAGGGAGCAGAAATAGCCCAAACATCATAATCTAACAACAACAGTGATTATCCCAGTCTAGCGGTAAGTAGGTAGGTAGCAGTAGGTCACCTGGTGGGTTTAGCTGGTGCTGGTTCGGTCTTCTTCCTCAGACGGCCAGTATCTCCCTGGTCTGTCAGGGGGGCAGCGACGGCGGCAGCGGGGGTGTATTCCTCCATGACCCTGTCCTGAATGGTGACGTTAAACACCGACAAGCAGGACGGGTGAAGCACTGTGAAGTCTCTCGTCCGCCCGCGGCCCGCCGGCTTGCTGCTGTTCTCTGTATTGTTGGTCTCAAGAGGGCCAGATCCAGGCCCACTACTGAAGGCTGTACTGGTGCTAGTACTACTGGTACTGTTAGAGTCCCCGGCCTGCTTGCCTTTGTTGGGCCGGCGGTATGTCCGGCAGTGGGTGCTGACCCTGAGCAGAGACTGGGAGTAGTCCTGGGACTCGGAGGGCTCGATCGGGATCTCGAAGTCCCCCAGGCCCACAACGTCACTGGGAGTGGGCTCTGGGGAGGTCTTGTCCTGCCTGGCCAGACCGAGACCATAGCCCCACTCGCCACTCCACATTGACAAAGGGGGGCTTCTGGGGGGCTCTGGAGTGGGGGAGGTGGGCCCCAGACCCATCACTGCGTCCCAGTTGTCGTAAGAGTCCTTGGCCTCGCTCTTTAGGGTGGTGGTCTGCGCAATAGGCTTCTTGTCGCTTTCCGAGGCGTTGCAGTACCACGAATAGCTGTGTTTCTCCACAGTCGCACCCTGGCTGGACCAGCAGGGTTGGCTTGGCTTGGCTGGGGGTGGAAAGGCAATCTATTAACACAGTGTATTAGCACCACATTTTAAAAGTGCAATATGCCGAAATCGCTCTGGCATTTCCTGGTTACTAAAATTCTAATAATTCAACTAATTTCAGTTTGTGACACAAAACAAGCACTCAGAGTGTATAGAACCATTGTACCATCTAAAACGCTGTGAAAGATCTTTTTTTATTATTTAAAAACGATATAATTCAGTTGTTTGAAGCTGGCATACAAAAACGAAAGTAAAAGACGCAAAAACTAAACATAAGGAAAGAATAAAAATAGCACACATACAGTGCATTCAGAAAGTATTCAGACCCCTTGACTTTTTCTACATTTTGTAATGTTACAGCCTTATCATACTAAAAAAGTATTACCTACACACAATACCCCATGAAGAGAAAGCAAAAACAGGTTTATAAATTTGCATAAATGAAGTTAAAAATAAATGAATGACATTTACATAAGTATTAAGACCCTTTACTGAAGCACATTTGGCAGCGATTACAGCCGAGTCTTGTGTACGACTCTACAAGTGGGAGTTTCACCCATTCTTCTCGTCAGAAACTCTAAAGCTCTGTCAGGTTGGATGGGGAGCGTCGCTGCACAGCTATCTCTCCAGAGATGTTCGATCGGGTTCAAGTCCGGGCCACTCTAGGACATTCAGAGACTTGTCCTGAAGCCACTCCTGCTTCTTGCCCGTGTGCTTAGGGTCGTTGTCCTGTTGGAACCACTCTGGAGCAGGTTTTCATCAAGGATGTCTCTGTACTTTGCTCCGTTCATCTTTCCCTCGATCCTCACTATTCTCCCCCAGTCCCTGCCGCTGAAAAACATCCCCACAGCACGATGCTGCCACCACCATGCATCACCATAGGGATGGTGCTAGGTTTCCTCCAGACGTGACGCTTGGCATTCAGGCCCAAGAGTTCAATCTTAGTGTTATCAGACCAGAGAATCTTGTTTCTCGTGGTCTAGTAAGAAGGGCGGGGGTGTATGCGCCATGATTAACAACTCATGGTGTAATCGTAACATACAGGAACTCACGACCTTTTGTTCACATGACCTAGACTTCCTCACAAACAAAAGCCAACCATATCTCCCAAGATAATTCTCGTCGGTTATTGTTACAGCCATGTATATCCCCCCTCAAGCCGATACCACGACAGTCCTCAAGGAACTTCACTGGATGGCCACATTTATTAGAGCTAGGGATTTTAACCTCTAACGAGCACCTACCCCGGGTCCGGGAGCACCCCCCACCCCCCCCCCCCACACTGATTAGCATCGCTAGCATAGCGTCACAATTAAATAGTAGCATCTAAATATCATTAAATCACAAGTCCAAGACACCTAATGAAAGATACAGATCCTGTGAATGAAGCCACCATTTCAGATTTTTAAAATGTTTTACAGGGAAGACACAATATGTAAATCTATTAGCTAAACACGTTAGCAAAAATCAACATTTTTCTTGTCCACCATTTTCTCTCAACACCAGTAGCTATCACCAATTCGGCTAAACTAAGATATTGATAGCCACTAACCAAGAAAAAAACTCATCAGATGACAGTCTGATAACATATTTATGGTATAGGATAGGTTTTGTTAGAAAAATGCGTATATTTCAGGTATAAATCATAGTTTGCCATTGCAGCCAGCATCACAAATCTCACCAAAGCTCCTAGAATTACTATAGACAGCAACGTGTATTACCAATTTACTAATCATAAAACATTTCTTACAAATACACAGCACATAGCAATGGACAGACACAGATCTTGTGAATTCAGACAACATTTCAGATTTTCTAAGTGTTTTACGGCGAAAACACAATAAATCGTTATATTAGCATACCACATACGCAAACGTTACCCGAGCACTGATTCTAGCCAAAGAGAGCGATATCATATCATCGCCAAAATATATTAATTTTTTCACTAACCTTCTCAGAATCCTTCAGATGACACTCCTGTAACATCATATTACAACATACATATACAGTTTGTTCGAAAATGTGCATATTTAGCCATAAAAAAACGTGGTTATACAATGAAAATAGTAGCAAAACAAGCCTGGTAAAGTCGGTCGCCATCTTTGAGTGATCTAGTTTAATCAATAGCTAATCATATACTTGACTAAAAAATACAGGGTTGACAGGAATCGAAAGACAAATTAGTTCTTAATGCAATCGCTGATTTACATTTTTTAAATTATCCTTACTTTTCAATACAGGTTGCGCCAAGCGAAGCTATAGCAAACAAGCTGGCGACATAAACGTTTAACATTTATCGACAGAAACACGATTTATCATCATAAATTGTTCTTACTGTGAGCTGTTCTTCCATCAGAATCTTGGGCAAATAATTCTTTCTTGGGTCTAATCTTCTTTTGGTCGAAAGATGTCCACTTGTCCGTCGAAATGCCCACTAACGTAGGACCGGGAGCCCGAAATGTGCCCAGCGCGTCAAAGTGCACAACAAAGCAATGACTCAAAATCGCACTAAAGGGATATAAATTGCTATAAAACGGTTTAAATTAACTACCTTATGTTTTTAACTCCTATAACGAGTAGAAACATGACCGGAGAAATATAACTGGCTACACTAATGCTTGGAAAAAGAGCAGTTCCGTGTCCTCCGCGCGCATGACGCAGCTGGAAAAGAGTTCCTACCTACAGGTTTTTTTCATTTATAGTGCCTGTGATTGCGCAATCGATACCATTCAAATCGTCATCACGTAAAGGCATCCAGGGGAAGACGTAAGCAGTGTCCGTATCCTGATAGCAATAACAGTGGCCTTTAAACTGACTCCAGATCAGGGGCCAAAATGTGTGAAATCTGACTCCATGTCAGGGAAATTGCTGTAGAATGAGTTCTGTTCCACTCAGAGACAAAATTCCAACGCCTATAGAAACTATAGACTGTTTTCTGTTTTCTAATAGTAATAATATGCATATTGTACGATAAAGAATTTAGTAGGAAGCCGTTTAATCTGTAATGCAATTATGCTAATGAGAAAACAGCACCCCCTGTAGGCGCAAGAAGTTAACAAAGCAGATTTGAGAACAAGGCCACCTAAATTCTATCAGCATATTGATTGTAGCACTCTTGTGGGCAATATACTGGATCACTGCTAGTATAACTTCCGAGATGCATACAAGGCACTATCCCGCCCTCCCATCAGAAATTCTGACCACGACTCCATTTCGCCCCTCCGGTCCTAAAGGCAGACACTCAAACAGGATGTACCTGTGACGAGAACTACTCAACGCTGGTCTGACCAATCGGAATCCACGCTTCAATATTGTTTTGATCACGCGGACTTGGAAATGTTCCCGGGCAGAGAATAATATCTATTTATACGCTGACTCAGTGAGTTTATAAGGAAGTGCATTGGAGATGTTGTACCCACTGTGACTATTAAAACCACCCCTATCCAGAAACTGTTGATAGATGGCGGCATTCAAGCAAAACTGAACGCGCAAACCGCATTTAACCATGGAAAGAGGACTGGGAAAATGTCAGAATACATACAGTGTAGTTATTCCCTCCGCAAGGCAATCAAACAACCGAAATATCGGTATCGGGACAAAGTGGAGTTGCAATTCAATGGCTCAGACCTGAGACGTATGTGGCAGGGTCTACAGGCAAATACGGACTACAAATAGAAAACCAGCCGCGTCAATGACACCAACACGACACTTCCAGACAAACTAAACACCTTCTTTGCCCGCTTTGGGGAAAATACAGTGCCTCCGACGCGGTCCGCTACCAAGGAGTGGGCTCTCATTCTCCGTGGGCAACGTGAGTAAGACATTTAAACGTGTTAACTCTCGCAAGGCTGCCATCCCAGACGGCATCCCTAGCCACATCCCCAGAGCATGTGCAGACTAGCTGGCTGGTGTGTTTATGGACATATTCAATTGTCACTTTCATAATGCCACTTCCATCCCTTTACTTAGATTTGTGTGTATTAGGTAGTTGTTGTGGAATTGTTAGATTACTTGTTAAAAATTACTACATAATAATATTAATAATATTACTTTCCTAATGCACTGTAGAACAGATCTACCGCTTTTTAGACTTGCTACCAATGAAAATGCCAGATCTATAACTCACATTTTTTTTTATGTGAATTTGGTCAAGTTGCCCAAAAGTTACATATTGCAGTTTCAAGCATTAGGCAGTTAATGTCTCTGACAGATGTAGCATACAGCAGATAAATTCAAGCCATCTTGACATCTGCAACATGGGTGCCATTTTTACATTGGAAGGTGGTTTCAACCATGTATGAGAGAGTGTTAACTAAGTGCTAGGGCTGTGAGAGGACCAGCACACCCTGCACAACGCTGAAAAAATGCTGAGTCAGAAAATGTCTCCAACTCTGTTGGTCTAAGTCACCACAACATCAGGAGACTGGGTTAGCCTACATGTGATGACAGTGTGGACATCGACAACACTGGCTCTTGTAATTATTTACGTGCACTTTAAAACCTACTGGGTGGGACAATAATGGCTTGCTAAACAACTATACTGGCAGTTGAGTTCCAATAGGCTGCTACATACCACTTGCATTCAGATTCTGGTATATACCCCTCCCTAAGGAATGTTTAGGCTTGCTAGGCTATATGACTAGGGTAATAGTGCACAGAATATACCTTAGGCCAGGGTTCCCCAACTGGCGACCCGCGGCTGAATCTGGCTGATGATCCTTGCATTAGTCTCCTCTCTAGGATAATTTTTGACAAGTCCCAAACAAATCGTTCCAAGGCTCGGAATGCCAAAATCCGTCGCAGAAGATAGACGCTTCATCACTGACAAGAGCTGACACCTCAGTCCAAAACATCCATAGAATTCAAAGCTCTTCAAACAAGGGAATTGAAGAGATTCTCCTGTACTTCTGTATACTTTTTAGCCAGTAGATCTGAAAGTAGCACTCACGAGGCAAAAAGTCGTCAAAAATTGCGTACTACATCACATATGTGCAGATATGCGCACCACATGCAAACAAAATTGAAAAGCTGTCTAACAAAAAAAATCCTGAAATTAAAAGAAATACTTTGGCATGTTGGCAATGAGGCCATATACACTGCTCAAAAAAATAAAGGGAACACTTAAACAACACAATGTAACTCCAAGTCAATCACACTTCTGTGAAATCAAACTGTCCACTTAGGAAGCAACACTGATTGACAATAAATTTCACATGCTGTTGTGCAAATGGAATAGACAAAAGGTGGAAATTATAGGCAATTAGTAAGACACCCCCAAAAAAGGAGTGGTTCTGCAGGTGGTGACCACAAACCACTTCTCAGTTCCTATGCTTCCTGGCTGATGTTTTGGTCACTTTTGAATGCTGGCAGTGCTTTCACTCTAGTGGTAGCATGAGACGGAGTCTACAACCCATACAAGTGGCTCAGGTAGTGCAGCTCATCCAGGATGGCACATCAATGCGAGCTGTGGCAAGAAGGTTTGCTGTGTCTGTCAGCGTAGTGTCCAGAGCATGGAGGCGCTACCAGGAGACAGGCCAGTACATCAAGAGACGTGGAGGAGGCCATAGGAGGGCAACAACCCAGCAGCAGGACCACTACCTCCGCCTTTGTACAAGAAGGAGCAGGAGGAGCACTGCCAGAGCCCTGCAAAATGACCTCCAGCAGGCCACAAATGTGCATGTGTCTGCTCAAACGGTCAGAAACAGACTCCATGAGGGTGGTATGAGAGCCCGACGTCCACAGGTGGGGGTTGTGCTTACAGCCCAACTCCGTGCAGGACATTTGGCATTTGTCAGAGAACACCAAGATTGGCAAATTCGCCACTGGCGCCCTGTGCTCTTCACAGATGAAAGCAGGTTCACACTGAGCACATGTGACAGACGTGACAGTCTGGAGACGCCGTGGAGAACGTTCTGTTGCCTGCAACATCCTCCAGCATGACCGGTTTGGCGGTGGGTCAGTCATGCTGTGGGGTGGCATTTCTTTGGGGGGCCGCACAGCCCTCCATGTGCTCGCCAGAGGTAGCCTGACTGCCATTAGGTACCGAAATGAGATCCTCAGACCCCTTGTGAGACCATATGCTGGTGCGGTTGGCCCTGGGTTCCTCCTAATGCAAGACATTGCTAGACCTCATGTGGCTGGAGTGTGTCGGCAGTTCCTGCAAGAGGAAGGCATTGATGCTATGGACTGGCCCGCCCGTTCCCCAGACCTGAATCCAATTGAGCACATCTGGGACATCATGTCTCGCTCCATCGACCAACGCCAAGTTGCACCACAGACTGTCCAGGAGTTGGCGGATGCTTTCGTCCAGGTCTGGGAGGAGATCCCTCAGGAGACCACCCGCCACCTCATCAGGAGCATGCCCAGGCGTTGTAGGGAGGTCATACAGGCACGTGGAGGCCACACACACTACTGAGCCTCATTTTGACTTGTTTTAAGGACATTACATCAAAGTTGGATCAGCCTGTAGTGTGGTTTTCCACTTTAATTTTGAGTGTGACTCCAAATCCAGACCTCCATGGGTTGATAAATTTGATTTCCATTGATCATTTTTGTGTGATTTTGTTGTCAGCACATTCAACTATGTAAAGAAAAAAGTATTTAATAAGAATAGTTCATTCATTCAGATCTAGGATGTGTTATTTTAGTGTTCCCTTTATTTTTTTGAGCAGTGTATCTACTTCCCCAGATTCAGATGAAAGTGTGGATACCACTGTGTCCAGTATGAAGAAAGTTAGAGGTAGTTTCACGAGCCAATGCTAACTAGCATTAACACAATTAATTCCAGTCATTGCGCTAATGCTAGTTAACAATTGTGCTAATGCTAGTTAGCAATTGCGCTAGTTAGCAACTTCCTAGTCCTAGTGCAATTATCCACGAGTTAATCTGACTCTGGTGAAGTAGATAAAAGGCATTGCCAAAATCCCAAGTAGCCCTTTAACGGAGCTCCAAGTAGCCCTTTAACGGAGCTCCAAGTAGCCCTTTAACGGAGCTCCAAGTAGCCCTTTAACGGAGCTCCAAGTAGCCCTTTAACGGAGCTCCAAGTAGCCCTTTAACGGAGCTCCAAGTAGCCCTTTAACGGAGCTCCAAGTAGCCCTTTAACTGAGCTTGGCATATCAATGAGAAATATCCTATCACAAGAAAGATAGTAAACAGACCTACATCCTCAATCTACATTTTACTTCAAAATAACTTGGGTTTTGTCATTAATTCAGGGTGTTGTGGTTTTTGCTGAGAATGCCAAGACATTTGATTAACAGGTTTTGTTTTGAATTACTCTTCCACCTCTGTAAATATAAATATATATTATAAATGGGAATGTTTTATTTTCAAATCCTTTGCACTTAAGAAATCATCGGACTGAGAAAATGCCTGATTAGATTTCAATCAGAGCCGTAACAGGCCTGGTTTATTATGCAGTTGGTACTTGGGGGGATTTTGAGACTACCCTCTCGCTGTCTGGACACACTCTGAATGCAAAGACAATCACGCCATCGTCGCTAAAGACTGAGCACCTCGGAGTTAAAAAGTTTTCTAGATCCAACTAAGCTTTTCAATAATTAGCCACATAAAAAAAGGGCCGGTCGGAATGCTTTGCTTGACGAATCCTTAAGCGAGGCTCAATAAGTATTATCATCAGTCTGACCGCAAGTCCCGGCTGTGAAAAGTTTCCTTTAATCCCTGATCTGCTCATATTGATTTCTCCGCCAGACAAACAAGTAGAGAGTTTCTATGGGTGGACAAGTGAACACTGGGCCTTAGAGGATATCCTGGGCTTGTGTAGGAATGTGGCAGTGCTGTTGCTAAATGTGCCAATGAGTAATACTTTCAGTTCAGTTTTCAGACTGACAGAACTTTTACTTATCATGTGACTATCACTAACTTGCATGACAAAGGATATGCTTGTGGCTATTGTTCCATACCTGAGCCTGCAACTTCAATGCCTACAGAGATGTGTCAAACAAGCCCATTCTCTAAGTGACTCAAAGCCTAGACAACTTCCAGGGCCACTGATTTGAATGACAGAGTCACAGAGGGCATACAGCCATATGGAGGAGTGACAAATGATGTGATACTGTTTTTGCAGTGGACAAGGGCACACAACAGCAGGCAGCATTGCATTGAAACGGGCCCGTAACTAGAGCAATAAGTTGCTGCCTCTGGCAGTAAATAACATTCAGCGTGTCTGCTTTGCAATGCGGAATACAATCAGAACCACCTGCCATAGAGGAGATGGCCTCCTAAAACGGGGCTGTACCCGTCAAGTGGACCGGTTTCGTATTAGAGAAGAGCATCAACATAATGCAGACTGTAAATTTTGATGGGTTTGCTTCTCCCCAGCGAGTGCTTTGGGTGTAATCCACAAGAGCCACCTGCTAGGCTGACAGTTGGTGCCCATTATTCCAGTCCAGAGGGTAAGCTAAACTCACTCCCGGCAGCCTGTTGAAGCCTGCTCCAAAAACACACTGCCAGATTAGATGTTTTTCTGTTCCAAGATTTGGGCTATCAAAGTTTCCCCAAAGTCAAAAGCTTACAACGATGTTTGTAAAGTGGTAAATTGCTGTTCAATTTAAATGACTACTTGTCTGAATCCCAAGGTCAGCTACCAATCTGCTGTCTAAATCAGATGGCTGGATGACATCATATGGTCCGAAATTAATAAGCCTAATTGCAAGTGCATCCTAACCTAATAATTTAGTATTGGATCACTAAAGACCATCAAAATATTTGGTACTCAGTCCTATAACTACCTTAAAATACATTTGCTTGAAATAAATGACAGGAAATAACTGTTTCAATAATTATAACAGAAGTTGGCTGACACGGCACACAACATTTGATCTCAACTGAGTGAGTCCGCCACACTGCAAGCAATTTATCCCTTCAACCTTACACCCCCTGGAAGCAAAGGCCTTCTGGCCCAAGATTTGATTCTACATTGGATTAGTAGTCCTACTTTGCAACACGAGGCTCGTCCTACCTGTTGTGGTGGTGGTGTTGAAGAACCTGGCTGTGTCCTCTGTGACCCTCAATTGGTTTCTGTCACTACCCATGCTAGAGGTAGCTTTACTGGGAACAAGGCTGCTCTGCTGGCTGCTCCTGGACTCCAGGCAGAAGCCTGGCCTCCCTGCCTGAGGCGGCTCTACTGATGCCGGCTTGGCTGGGGAGGCCTTGGCGTGTGGGAAGCGAGAGGTGACCGTCTTGGACTCATCATCGCTGTCAAAGCCAAAGGGGTCCTCAGAGGTCTCGTCTGAGAGTTTGGGCCTCTTGGGCTGCTCTGCCACCTCACTCCTCTGGCCCGGGCGCTTGGAGCTCACCTTGGCCTTGTATGTCGTCTCGCCCCATTTGGTGCTGAGCGTGGCTCTCTTGTTGGACAGGACCTCGTCAAACTTGGATGATGATCCATCGCCGCCCTTACGGCTGTAGGTTTTACCAAATCTCGATGTCATTGTGGCATCTGTTTCATATTCTCTGGGACGGACAAAAAATATAAAATGCATTAGTTGCTGTCATCATAGGCCATTTCTCATCAACGCAATCACAATATTGTGGTTGAAATGTACTTCTACTGTAATGTTTTGATTTTGGATGTAATAAATCTGAATTATTGGCGATTCAGTTCATCAGCACCCAAATGTTATTCGGAAGTTGTCATTTCACCACTACGTTATTGTAATGTTAGTGCAGTGCAGTTCTCAAACTTGGGGTCAGGACCCCAAGCAGCATACTACCCTACATCCCACTGCTTGCTTGCCTCAAGCTAAGCAGTGTTGGTCCTGGTCGGTCCCTGGATGGGAGATCAGATGCTGCTAGAAGTGGTGTTGGAGGGCTAGTAGGATACACTCTTTCCTCCTGTCTAAAACAAATATCCTAATGCTCCAAGGCAGAGATTGGGGACATTGCCCTGTGTAGGGTGCCCTCTTTCAGACGGGACGTTAAACGTGTGTGGTCACTGAAGTGCCCATTGAACTTATGGTAAGAGTAGGGGTGTTAACCCCGGTGTCCTGGCTAAATTCCCAATCTGTCCACCTAATCATCCCCAGCTTCCAATTGTGTCATTCATCTTCAAATGGGCATAGAATAAAACCTTTTAGTGTCAACTAAGGACCACTTACACTTCATGTCATTGTGATGAGACAGCCTGCGGGACCTAAAGGTGTGTGAATATTAACACACAGCTTTAACTAGGGAATCAAATGTTTCCATGTGAGGTATGCTGCATTTTCTAGTTTAAATATGTAGTTGTGCAGTAAAAGTTAAGGAACCCTTGCGTTAGTGGGATCTTTATTATAGTGGGATCTTTATTATCAGCTTGAGTAAACTGAGACTACTGCCGCGTTAGCATACTAACCGGAACTAGAAAACTCGGAAATGTCCGACTTTCTGAATCGTTGAACGCGGCACGTGTATGACTACAACCAGTTAACAAGTCGCAGTTTCCTCTTTCCGATTGGCACTTTAATGCAGCATCATTTGCTCTGGATGTGGCTAACGCAATGTGTGTACAACTAGCTAACGTTAGCAACAATACACCACAATTAGCTTTGCCATTATACAGTTAGCTAGCTAAATCAATCAGCTGACGTTATTGGGGGGGGGGGGGGAGAGTGTCTAACAGCAGTACATAGAAGCAACGTTAAGGTAATCTAACTAGCCTCGATAATATCATGATATTGACCTAGGGAGTTATAGTTTAATTCAGTGTTGATACCAAAACAGACCCATATGGCGAGCTAGTTAGTTGCGACGTTAGCTAGCTAACTAACTTAGCCATTAACGTCGTGTGACATTGCGCTGGCTAGCTACCGTTAGCTAAATAACGCCAACGCCATCTGCAAAAAGTTAAACGTCCTGTGCATTGTTCATTAATATAATAATAGTTGGCTAACACGAACATAATTTAGTCATCACATTATCGTCGTGGCTAGAAAGTGAGCAAAAAACAATTTAGCTAGCTAAGTAAGTCTAGTAACGAAATAGCTACTTGGCTAGTTAGCTATCAGGTTAGTTTCAACAGACTTAACATGATTGACGAACATCCACTTTTCACATTGATTTGAAGGTTTAAAGTAGTTTGAAAATCACTGTATATTTCATAAAATGTAAGTGAATACAACCATACAACAGCCTCACTTACTAGGTGCGCGAAAAGACCGAACCACTCAACAACACTCCGAAGGCGTCCGCTTCCCGCAGCAGATTGGGCCTCCCTTACAATATAAACAAGGCTAAATTGCCTGTAGTAATGACAGATCGAGGACAGTCAACGACTACACAAAGTCCTGTGTTTTCTGTGTAACAAAGTTATTTTGATAATGTTGGTTTTACGTCTGATATATTCCTTTTTTGAAGCTATATCAAACTCAATTGTCTCCTCTTGTGTTACACCGATGGCTTGCATTCGGGTTCCCCCTCCCTTTCGCTTCCAACCGCACTGTCACCTAGCCGCTAGTACACTGTGGTCCAATCAGGAAGCTACATCTTTGGATGTGACAGTGAACTAGCGCTGCGAAGCAGTATTCTTCGTTGTGATTGGTTCAAAAGCCGACAAGCCCAAACACCTTCGCATTTCATTGGACTGTTGGTGAGAGGCGTCCTCTTTGGGGGGTGTCGAAGCTGTTCATATACAGTATAGCTCATTCAGTGGTTGAAGCTCCTGGAATGTAATAAATGTGCAAACTGAAGGTAAATTGTGTGCTGAAATGAATAATAAATCAATCAATCAAATTGCATTTATATGGTACGTTTGACTAGGTGCTGGCCAATATCCCAAAGGAACAATTAGCCTACAGTGACAAGAAAAACAAAAGTTGAAGACCCTATCAATTGCCAAAATTGTTCCAAACGCAACATGCAACAATTTCATTGATTTTACTGAGTTAAAGTTCATTAGAGGGAATCAGTCAATTTAAATAAATAAATTAGGCCCAAATCTATGGATTTCACATGACTGGGAATACAGATATACCTCAGTTGGTCACAGATACCTTTAAAAAAAAATGGGCCTCACAATGGGCCTCAGGATCTCATCATGGTATTTTTGTGCATTCAAATTACCATCGATAAAATGCAATTGTGTTCGTTGTCCATAGATAATGGCTGCCCATACCATAACCCCACCACCACCATGGGGCACTCTGTTCAAAATGTTGACATCCGCAAACTGCTCACCCACACAACGCCAAACATGTGGTCTGCAGTTGTGAGTCTGGTTTGGACATATTGACAAATTCTCTAAAACAACGTGGTAGAGAAATTAACATTCAATTCTCTGACAATAGCTCTGGTGGACATTCCTGCAGTCAGCATGCCAATTGCAAGCTCCCTCAAAACTTGAGACATCTGTAAGTGCTGTTATTGTAAAGTGTAAATGTCTAGGAGCAACAACAGCTCAGCCGCGAAGTGGTAGTCCACACAAGCTCACAGAACGAGATGATAGAGTGCCTCTACATCTGCATTGCTTGCTGTTTGGGGTTTTAGACTGGGTTTCTGTATAGCACTTTGTGACATCGGCTGATGTAAAAATGGCTTTATAAATCTGTGGCATTGTGTTGTGTGAAAATCTGCTAATTTTCGAGTTGCTTTTATTGGCCCCAGCAGAAGATGCACCTGTGTAATGATTATGCTGTTTATTCAGCTTCTTGATATGTTACACCTGTCAGGTGGATGGATTCTCTTGGCAAAGGAGAAAAGTGACAGAAAAAATATTTTTGTGCAAATTAAACATTTCTGGAATCTTTTATTTCAGCTCATGTTTACATGTTGCATTTGTATTTTTGCTCAGTGTAAAATGAAAGGCACTGGGTTTGTTTGAGTGGTAAGGTGAAAGCAAACGACTGTAGATGAAAGTCGGGGGAGGTGCATCTGCGACAGGCGAAAGTTGGACACTAATGTAGTTTTCCAACAGCAAGGCTTAGATCAACATGGCAGTATTGCCATTGTTCATACAAGTTGTTCTTTATAATGTCTAATTAAAAATTTCTCCAACCCGCATATCACACACTCATGAACTGAAATCATATGTGTGTTCATTGTACAATCAACTACTGGGAGAGACACTCAAATATTACATTCATTTGTATATAGGCTTTTAACTGTATGAATTATGTAGGTTCCTGTGTCAGTCATGTCTATGGTGACATTCGATTGGGTCAAACAGAAACACCCTAACGATTGATTAACAATAGAGCCTCCGACAATGCAAGCAAGGCTGCAGGCGGGAGTTGGTGAAAAGCAACTGCAGAAACTTGGGAGTCGACTGCATTCAAAACTTGATGACCTTTGATCACATAATTTCTGTAAAGTTCATGCAGTTGTCATGTAGGCGTAAGTCAGACAATTTTTATCCCCATAATGCATCACACGTTGAAAGGCGGTGATCATCAACTTGACTAACGTGATATGCACGAATGTGCTCAAAATAGGGAAGACCATAGCCCAAGACCCCTAGAGGGCGGCGTTCTTCCTGATGTGGTATACAGCCCCACAGTGGAGGTGTCATAATACGCATAAAACCTAGCAGTCAAACAGGGAAATAGTTTCAATTGTTTTTCCACCATTCATTTTTCCCATTGGGAAAGACTTAAAGACTTAAAATAAGGGCTGTGTTTCGTGTAGGCTTACCCTGGCGTGATGTGTTGATAACCATTTTTACTTTCACCTCCAAAACACATAAATTCCCCTTACCTCAATGTTTTGTCATGCTGACATGAATTGACAAGGTGGATGAGTTCTTACAAATAATTCACAAATGTTAAAGCTTCAAAATTCTACACAGCACCACTTACAATTGGGAATAATTAGCAGTGTGTCAACCAACCCTTAAGACAACCAACTGGTCCCCCTTAGCCTGAGCATCTGTTAGTGTGCACAATGGATCCTCACTATCATCTGGGATTCATCTTGGATTAATGCGCTCCCGGCGACCAGTTCATACATAAAGCACCCTCCATTCAGGCTGCAAAAGGCGTTGATTTTCTCCTTAACTCAATTTGATGGCTTGTCGGGGGGAAATCAATTGAGGAAATTTGCGTACTGTCTTAATAGAACACAATTTTCCACCACCATTTTGGGATTTTCTGACAATTTACAGATGTTGCACACCGCATGAGAATGTTGTTTACCCCTTGCTGAATGTGGTGGGCACCATCAGGAAGTAGCATTAGCCACCCTAGCACGGTGGTGGAAAATAGTGTTTTATTAAGACAGTACCCATATTTTCCACTTTTATTTTCCACTGACAAGCCATTAAATCGAGTTAATAAACCAACGCCTTCGCAGCCTTCCTTCTTCTTCTTCTTCTTCATCTTCTTCTATGAGGTTTAACAGCGGTTAGCATCCAATTTGTTGCATTACCGCCACCTACTAGTCTGGAGCACAACTCCCTTATATTTTGCTTGAAACATTTTTTTTTACAAAATAAATACCCTACCATCTAACACTACACTCAAAATTAATATTAAATTAAATTAACAAAACAAATTAACACTACTCCACTAATTAAATGTTTTTATTCCCACCTCATGCCATCATCCTGAAAGGATGGGACATCACCACTTAACACACCCTGTAACTCTTCTGATGTCAAGTCTCGCACACCCAAATACCTCTCTGCAGCTGCCACCACAACCTCAATTTTCTGGGACTTACGTTCCATCCCTGCAGTACAGTTGATAACCATTGCTATAAAAGCTAAAAATCCAATCTTACTGAAACTTATATCACTTTTTGGACTATCCCTCTATACTGGTATATCTCTACTACTCTCACCACTCCTCCCCCTTAACCCACCTTCCTCTACTTTCTTCACTGCCTCAGCATATGACAACTTCTGCACTACTCAACCTGCCTCTCTCACATGGGACATTTCTGATCCCCAGCTCCATGGGCACCCCTACAATTAACACATTCCACTACTTTCCCCAATACTACACATTCCTTTGTCTCATGCCCTTCTGCACACTTTTCACACCTTGGACCCTCCCTCCTACACACTGCTGCAATAGGCCCATAAGCTTGACACCTGTAACATCGTCATGTATTCAGCACATACGCTCGTACAGGATAACTTATATATCCTAACTTCACTTTGTCGGGCAAAGACAACTTCAAAACTCAAGAGAACGGACAATGACTCTTCTGTTTCCCTACTCTCGCCACCCTGTTTGCCTCACATCAAACGACGAGCATCACATACACAGGGAATCTTTCACCTCAGCTGGTCAACTTTTAAATTTACTGCAACCCCAGTTATCACTCCTTCCATTGGTGCCCTTTACTTGAGAGCGAAACAATTCACTTTTCTTGCCCCCATTTGTTTTACTCCGAGTGCCTTCTCCCTCTGACCAACAGAAACACAAACAATTATCACTAGACCACTTCTGGTTACCCTCCGATTCCACATTACCCAACTCTGTTTTCACCCACCGTGAAACCACAAATGGATCAGCCAAAAGGCAAGAGTCCACTTTTTCCATAAACTTCACTCCTACTGTCACAGACTCATCTTTTTCCTGACACTCTGTGCATACCTCGGTCTCCGATAACTTCACCACACCTACCACTTCCAATACTTCGCCCTCATTCACTTTCCATTTCTCCTCCTGTCTTCAGCTCCCTCTGCTTACACTTTCTACCATTCTTCTTTAATAAACCATCTCCATTTTCCCCACCATTTCTATCCGACTCAAGCTCACCCTCTTCTTCCCTTTCTCTCTTAGACCTCCTCTCCTTTTCCCTCCATTCCTCCTCCGTTTTCCAAATACACATCTCCTTATGATAACACTGCACTACTCCTGACAACCATCTTGTTCTTGCTTTCTCTAGGGACTCCATTTCCCTTTGCGGCCTGAATGGAGGATGCTTTATGTAGGAATCTGTCCCCGGGGGACACAAGTGTATTACCGGCTTGGCTGACTGCGTTCCCACCTAGTGGAAATACCAAAGACAGTACAGTATGAAGGCAGAAACTGCTTCTCCAATAGAAATCCCAGATCACGCTTGTAGGTGATGTCATGGTGACGTTGACTAGCTGAGCTCATGCGCAGAAACATGTCATCGGGTTTAACGGTTGTCTCGCACCAAACTGCACATGTGCAGGCCTTCAAATCAAAGGCACACCTTCGATATACAATCAAGTTGTTTTTGACGAAAATGAAGACGTGTCAGTTTGCTGCTTTCACGAGGTTGGAGTAATAACATGTTCAACTACTTAAGACATTGGCTCAAATCTAGGTTGTGCCTTTAGATTTAGAGAAAATTAACAACTAAGGAAGAATTTTTCACTTCTCTCATTGACTTCTTAAACCCCAAACCCCAACCTGGTCTGCTTGGTCTATTTCGCAAGCATTCCCGGAAGTCTGACGATGTTGCACCTCTGGGTTTAGAAACTCTGTGGTAATAGCACAGATAGAACAAGGAGAAAAATGTTTCACACGATGTATGAAGCTGAAGGATCCGGTTGGAATTCCACTCCCCACCAAATACGGCCTGCAGTGGGAGAGTATAGAGTGAGACGGAACTGGGCCGATATTCAGCAAATTTTCTCATCAATGAATCATTTGATCTCAACAGTTTTCTGTTCCCAAAACAATAATCTGTTTTGAACAGAGTTGACAAAATTTTGCAGACTTGACCATTTGCCAAAGTTTCTAAAAAGGGGTTTTGTTAAGAAGGAGTGCAAGGGCGAATTGGGTAATTGCACATGAGCACTTCACATAGTAGGTGTTCCCTAACGGAAATATGCAAATACATGCTAGAACGCACCAATAGGATCTTGCTAGCTCGTGCTTGTCTCTGCCCACCTCCTTGCTTGTTCTGCCCACTATGATTAATTTGCTCCAATTGGAAAGGACAGACTGTGGTGTATCTTGGGATAGTTATACAATTATTAGAGTATAACAGTATGAGTCATACGTGGGCTGTTGTAACTACTCAAGGGATATGTTCTGTATTGGACTGTGATTTTTTTCCACATTTTGTTACGTTACAACCTTATTATAAAATGTATTAAATCATTTTTTCCCCCTCATCAATCTACACACAGTACCCCATAATAACATACCGAAAACATGTTTTTAGAAATGTTTGCAAATGTATAAAAAAACAACAATTCAAATATCACATTTACATAAGTATTCAGACCCTTTACTCAGTACTTTGTTGAAGAACCTTTGGCAGCGATTACAGCCTCGAGTCTTCTTGGGTATGACGCTATAAGCTTGGCACACCTGTATTTGGGGAGTTTCTCCCATTCTTCTCTGCAGATAATCTCAAGCTCTGTCAGGTTGGATGGGGAGCGTTGCTGCACAGCTATTTTTAGGTCTCCAGAGATGTTCGATCGGGTTCAAGTCCATGCTCTGGCTGGGCCACTCAAAGACATTCAGGGACTTGTCCCAAAGCAACTCCTGCCTTGTCTTGGCTGTGTGCTTAGGGTCGTTGTCCTGTTGGAAGGTGAACCTTCGCCCCAGTCTGAGGTCCTGAGCTCTCTGGAGCAGGTTTTCATTAAGGATCTCTCTGTACTTTGCTCCGTTCATCTTTTCCACGATCCTGACTAGTCTCCCAGTCCCTGCAGCTGAAAAACATCCCCACAGCATGATGCTGACACCACCATGCTTCACCGTAGGGATGGTGCCAGGTTTCCTCCAGACGTGACACTTGGCGTTCAGGCCAAAGAGTTCAATCTTGGTTTCATCAGACCAGAGAATCTTGTTTCTCATGGTCTCAGAGTCCTTTAGGTGGCTTTTGGCAAACTCCGAGTGGGCTGTCATCTGCTTTTTTTTTTAAAGAGTGGCTTCCGTCTAACATAAAGTCATGATTGGTGGAGTGTTGCAGAGATGGTCCGACCACATTCTGTCCCCTATCAACACTTTTTAAACTTTTGGTGCCAGTGAGAATGAAATAAGAACATAGTCAAGAAGACTAGCTTGAGTGAGCCTCCACCATGTATATCTCACTAGGTCAGGATATTTAAGCCTCCATATATACACTAGTTCAAATATATCCATGATATTTGTGATTTCCTTAAGTCATAGTTTCTAGTGTGATTTCCTTTACGGTTCATTGGGGTATCTAAAACCGTATTTTAATCTCCCACCATAATAATAGAGTCTTGTATTTCTTGTAGGTTTGATCAATTATTACTTCAATTTTCAAAGAAGCATGGATCATTATTATTTGGACAGTATAGATTAATGAGCCATATCTGTTTATGCTCCAATGACATACTTAAAACTTCAAATCTACTTTGCGGATCTGTTAGGACAATTTGCACATTCGGATCAAAATTATTATCAATCACCCCTTCCGAGTTTCTCTGCTCGTGGGAGAAGTATATTCCCCCCAGTCCTTTTTCCACACAACTGGAAAGAATAGATATTATATTCTTTGTCTTTTAGCCAGGTAAATACTGATCCTCTTTTCTTATTATCTTCTAAGCCAAGACAAATTATAGCTGGCTATACTTATTTCACCATTAACCATAATGAGATACAAGTTTCAATTATTTTCATCATTATGTTTTTAAATTTACCATTCCAATGTTCCATAGTAATTGAGTGTTCATATAGCTGTACCATGATATTAGCATTGCTACTAAGTAAAACTCCAATTGTACTCCACTGTTCCACCTACTAATCAACCGCCTCACCTCGATTTGCTTTATATATAGTTATCAAAACATATACTGTAAATATAAAATTATCTTAATTTCCACAATTCACAAATAATATGCGTAATAATGTAGGCAGTTCATGCGAAGGATTGTTACCTATACCCAGTATTGCCATTACAAAGAGTACATTTTTGCCAAGCAATTACTATTTTAGCAAACGTTTATTGTGATTCATCCTATATTGTCCCTAACATCATTACCCCATAGATACAATTGTTTCCTTATAGAGTTATCAAGGGTTGTCATTCCAATGTTTCTTTCCTATTCTGATTAGTTTATTTTTATTTCACTGGCAGCGTTTGTTTTTTTGGATGCATGAATCACGGTGTGAGCCGTGTACAAAGGGGGAATGGTAAGTGCTTGTAATGGTAAGTGCTTGTAGAGAAGAATGGTACGCATCCAAATGTACCACGATCACTGCACAAACCTGTCCCCAATGTCTAATTTGTCAAGAACACAATGCAGGAAAGCAAGTACCAACCTCTTTGTCAAGCCTAACAGTCCCCTTGGGCCCTGCAAATTGATATTGCTCACATGCCTGCCTGTTGGGAGAAAAACATATACAGTACCAGTCAAATGTTTGACAACTACTCCAAATGGATTGAAGCCTTCCTCACATCAAATGAGAAAGCAAGGACTGTAGCTAAGTGCCCGTTGCAAGACATTGTTCCACGATTTGGTGTCCCACAAAGTTTAGATAGCGATAGGGGGACACATTTCACCTCGAAGATAATTAAATAAATGTGTGACCTGATTGTAACGATTCTCGTTGGTGGAAGGAGAGGAGGACCAAAATGCAGCGTGGTAAGTGTTCGTCATATTTTAATGAAAAAACTGAACACCACACAAAATAACAAATGAAGAGAAAACGAAACAGTTCTGCCAGGTGAACGGACACTAAAAATAAATTAAACACCCACAACCAAAATGGGGAAAACAGGCTACCTAAGTATGATTCTCAATCAGAGACAACGAACGACACCTGCCTCTGATTGAGAACCATACTAGGCCAAACACATAGAAATATAACAACATAAAAAAAAGAACATAGACTATCCACCCCAACTCACGCGCTGACCAACCTAACACAAAGACATAAAAAAGGAACTAAGGTCAGAACGTGACACTGATGCAAGTTATGAGGAATTTGCAAGTACCGTTTCACCTTCAACGTTCTGGACATTGTAGAACGCTATAACTGTCTTCTGAAAAATAACCTGGCAAACATATGTGCTCAAACAGGACTCACCTGGGTGGATGTGCTACCCATAGCCTTGTTTTCAATGCGTTCCACGCCAGTCTGGAAAACTGGACACAGTCCACATGAGGTGCTGATCACCCGTCCCATGAGGACCCCTGCATCACCACCAGCTGCAGTCCCGGATCTGCATCTGTCAGATGACACTATGATGAAGTACTGTATAGCTCTGACTAACTGTATTTGAGCTGTTCACTCACAGGTCTCTGCTGCCCAAACTGCCCCAGACGACCGTCCCCATCACGATCTCCAGCCTGGAGATTGGGTAGTGGTCAGAAGGCACGACAGAAGTAAAGAACCTTTGAAACCCATGTGGAAAGGACCACATCAGATCGCCCTCATCACCCCAACGGCGGTAAAGTGCTTAGGGAAAGGCACCTGGATCCACATTTCCCACTGTAACCATGTAGCAAAGCCAGAAGAAGACGTTATTCCTTTTACTCCTACAACCAAGTAGGGAAACTCTGCTTAACCTGGGATTTGCAGCCATTGTGGTTGCGGCCATCTTCTGGATGGTAGCAGACTCCGAGCTAGTAGCCTCTCCCCATCCTCTCTGCTCCAACGAGGCCCGGCTTCCACAGGGGGAAGGCCAGAAGTAGACTACCCCGCTGACCTGAACCTTGACCCGATGACCCCGCCGCCCGAAGAGAAGAAAAAGAGGACATGAACGTTATGGAGTTTTCCCCGGGTCAAACACTTTCTTACAATTAGCTAGTAATATCTCTGTACTACAGAATGTATCAGATTGTTGGGGTTGTGGATTGTTACCAGACAGTGCTGAGACTATGCCATTATTAGCGATACCCCTAGGTGCTTATGAAATATTGATGTGGACCAAAGCAGGTAACCTTACAAACAGAGAGCTTGATTGGGTGGAGGATAAAGTGTTTTATATGAGAATATTTGATTTTAATAGTCCCACCTCTCGGCCCAAGCAACCCATCACCCTGGCCTAATCTCCCCCAGGTTATTTGTGTTATATAGCAAATGGAACCGGTCTCCAGTTGGGGGAAAGTCATTGTAAGTATAACCTTTCTGTCTACAATAACAGAACCCTGCCCTTACTGTTGAGAAATGGAACATTCCACCCTAATATGTCACTGGGAATAGGTTAAAAACTGAAGGATGTCAGTGTGTATGCTAAACCTACTTCCTCAGTAAATGGAACTATGTATGTGTGTGGGGGGAAAGTATACTATTATCTGCCTACGAATTGGTCAGGATCCTGCTATGATGCCTATGTTGTTCCTGCTGTGCGTGCTTGGGGACACTGTCCTGTATAGGGTGCCGTCTTTCGGATGGGACGTTAAACGGGTGTCCTGACTCTCTGAGGTCATTAAAGATCCCATGGCACTTATCGTAAGAGTAGGGGTGTTAACCCCGGTGTCCTGGCTAAATTCCCAATCTGGCCCTCAAACCATCATGGTCACCTAATAATCCCCAGTTTACAATTGGCTCATTCATCCCCCTCCTCTCCCCTGTAACTATTCCCCAGGTCGTTGCTGCAAATGAGAACGTGTTCTCAGTCAACTTACCTGGTAAAATAACGGTAAAATAAATAAATAGAATAAATACCCCAGTCCCCAAAATCACCCTTTTCTCATTTGTATAGGAGAACCATTGTAGCTGGCCACGCAAAACAGGTTTTCTCTGCATTACTTCCAAATTATGGCAAGACAACTGTGCTTGATTTCATTTGAGAACTAGCCAATGAAGTAGAAAGATTGGGTGATGTTACTGCCACTGATTTGAAAGCATTAACTGCTGAACTTGTAGCTACACGCACCATGGTCTTACAAAATAGATTGGCTTTGGATATTCTCCAAGTGGATAAGGGGGAGGCTTGTGCGGTGGTGGGAACAGAGTGTTGTATTTACATCCCAGATTCCTCCATTGGGTTTGCTAAGTCTCTGGCAACAATCAGACAGGTGGTAGCTACTGTAAACGAGCGAGATAATGAGTGGGGTTGGGATCTGTTTGCATGGGTGAGAACTAGACTGGGGAACATTGGAACTCTCGTGTTGCAAGGTCTCCCAGGCCTGGTTGGAGTCCTTATGCTATCACTCTGCCTGTTCTCATGCCTGGTGACCTTGGTGAGGAGATTGTGTGAAACAGCAGTATCTCCTCCCAACCAGATGGTCATGACCACCGAAGTCAACTTGAATGACCTGACGGATCTCGCCAATGATTCACCCTTTATTGGCAATCCAAATTGCCCTATTGGAGATGATAGTGCCTACTGCCATCGAAATGACCCCAATCCCTACGAACTTCCCTTTTCCCTGGATCGTTATTATTAAATTACCTTTTCGGAGTTTCATTCAGACCACCACTTTGTGTAAAATGCCAATTTCCCAGCAACCAGGTTTTCAATTCTGTCTGACAGCTCAGATACTGTATGTCATGTATGATGATGCCTACGGTTTCCATGGCATCAAAAGTGGGAATTGTGGCGGCAGAATTTGGGGTGAGCTGTTGTAACTTCTCAAGGGATATGTTCTGTGTTGGACTGTGATCTTATGCCTTTCATAGACTCCTGGTATGTCTGCAACCTAACACAAGGCCATTGTGTTCCAGGAACTGTTGCTTCTATTGAAAGTGTGATTGTATTATTACCTCCCACTATATAAGGGACATTTAATAATTTATTCTTGGAGTTCTTCCCTGTGAAATCAGAGGTGGATCTCCCCTGCAGCTGCTTCTATTAAGGATGTTTCTATACTATACTTAAATAGTCTCTGTCTTAATCTTTGGATCGAATTTTCCACAGCAATACCCATAAAACCTAGTTGTCAAACAGGGAAATGGTTCCAATCGTTTTTCCACTATACATTTTTCCCATAGGAGATTGGTATTTTCTTTGATAAAGATGGAATCCGCAGTAGGGGGAAACTGTGCCACTGGCCGCCCCACCGCCATTGTTATTGTTTTTTTGTTGCGGAGCTGAGGAGCATCCCGCAGCATGGTAAAAACACACTATCGCGCATGCAACGATGTCCGAGGGGAATAACAGTGTTGGTTGGTTGCAGTCATTTTTTATTGTTGTTGTAATATCGCAAACGGACGTGGCTGTTTCACCATTAAGGATTCCAGCTTTAATGTTGGAATTATTGAAGTATCCATGAACAATTATGTTTGTTGAAAAGAGGAAAGGGAGAGCTATATTTCAAACATATTTCTGAGTTCCTAGGTCAAGCTTATGTGGTAACTAGCATCTTAATTAGCATTGGGTAGTGGGGGGCAAACATTGTGACAACCAACCCCACAATGGGGCCGATTGTCACAAGTGGACGGAGTCTGTTTGATGGTTTATAACTCCATGTTGGGATAAGACAAGAGGATAAAACAGGATCGCCATTTCAACCCAATACCTTGGTCTTTCTCCTAATATTGAAACGAGTCCTGTAAGATATACTGGTGCTGAGAAATACACGAGAGTAAAAAGTGTGACAACCAACCCTGGTCTCCCCTTCCATTCTGTAGGCTTGTTGAAAATGTCTTCACCTGTCCTAGAAAAGTCTAGGTCACCATCAAATAAGCGAAAGTTTGAAGGCATTGATGGACCAGTTGCATGAAATGATGCTTCCGATCAGAACACGCTCACCAGATACCTCATAGGAGCATCATTCCTCAGAAAAAAATGTAGTCAAAAAGTCAATGTCATTTTTGACTGTCTGGTTGATGGTCATGTGGGCGGGTACGTTTTCAACGTAAACATTTACTGTTGTAGGTTCCCTATGGAACGCTCTGACTAAACTCAACTCCACGATGTACTTACAGTACTTCATACACGAAATAAATATTTACTGTATTTACCATATTTGCTGTTGTAGAGTCCCATGCACCTTGCTGACTAAACTCAACTCCACGATGTACTTCCGTTGATGTGAAGTACATCGTGGAATTTAGTTTAATCAGCACTCAGCAACCTTCACCCGGTCCGATTTATAACAGTAGATGTTGGTTAACCTTTATTTGATCAGGGAGTCATACAGTAAAGATATTCTGTGATTTCGTAGCCTGTTCGATGTGGGAGACCTGGAGCTAAGAGGCTACATGTAGCCTACATATGAGATTATTGCCTACATCTGATGTGTGACGTTTTATTGTATCCACATCCACTGGGTGTATCATGCATGTTAATGTAATTTGGTTTGAAATGTGAATTTGGGTATTTGTGCACTTCTATTCTGTTTGACTTGACGAAGATCCCGCTAGTTAATTGATACACAGCGGTGATTGACTTGGACATAATATCTCTCACTCAATTAATTTCTGGACTGACTGGGGTTTTTGGGCACATAGATTGTGACTTTCAATTGAGAGTACAATTAATTCACTGACATCTACTGGGAATGCTTTTTAATGTGGGGCCTAACGTATAGGAATAGACGTAATATATCTTGTACAGATTCACTTCTTAACGGCGAAGTGACAATTTTCGCCATAATTTTACTTCTGTGTAAAGGATATCAGTCTGGACGTGGTCCCTATGATAATATGGCAGTACAGATCAATTAAATTTCAATGGTCAAGGAATCGGACCGTGCGTGCGTAATAATCACCTGCCACTTTTAGAACATCTTGATTCTCTGTCGAAGGAGAGATTTTGACAGATTTTTGCCACCAGTCACACTTTCCGAGCGGTCCTTTTTCTGTCTTTGGTGTGAGAGGGGATCCCGTATGGCGACGGTGACGCATATATCGCCTATGAATGGAGGTGGATGCAGCTCGGGCAACTCTATTGGAAAAATCTTTGGAAACCCTCTATTTCATAGGGGTGTGACGTCTGGCTTTCAGGCCGTGTAAGTCAGAAGACATAAAAATACTTAACTCTGTGATTAACCGTTATTAACGACACGTTACTAAATACACATTCCCGGTCTTGCTGTGCATAGATCAGTGTTGAAGGCTCCGGTCAAGCCATTCCGAGGCCATGTGTCCCTAGAGAGAATGGTGAGAGACATGTACAATTATACTCCCCAGTACTGATAGTTCGACATTTTTATTTTACTTCTAGCAGGGTAGTTGAAGGACTAGAACAGAACCACGATTATTGCTGTGTCAAATTGGGTAGGTTAGAGATACATCGTAAATGTCCTAATCCTGACAGGCAACCAATGATTTATAGAAATCAGTCTTTACCTGCGTTCCAATTGCGAGCTACATGAGCTGGTGCATGAAGGAACTATAGGGATAAGATGAGCATGAATGTGTACCAAACATTTCTATCTTAACCATATGGTCATGGTTATTTTTTCTATCTTATTTTATTATTTTGACTGGTTACTATTTCTGTCCAGCTGTCTGCCTCGTCACATGGCCGTCAAAGGACACAAGCAGGCCACACCAACCGCTGGCAGCTGCGCCACCCCCTTGGCAGTGATCTGCTGGGGCAAGCACAAGCTGAGAGAACTGAGAGAACCATGAGAGTGGCCCTCAACACATCACTCAGGACCATAAGGACAGGTGTGTGTGTGTGTGTGTGTGTGTGTGTGTGTGTGTGTGTGTGTGTGTGTGTGTGTGTGTGTGTGTGTGTGTGTGTGTGTGTGTGTGTGTGTGTGTGTGTGTGTGTGTGTGTGTGTGTGTGTGTGTGTGTGTGTGTGTGTGTGTGTGTGTGTGTGTGTGTGTGTGCTACAGTTTGACAGAAGTGTTTACATTCATTATCCTAAGATAAAGGTCTTGAAGGGTACAGTATTAAGATTAGTTGAGGTTGGCAGAGGGCCTTGGTTCTTCAAGAGGTACTCCTCTAATGTTACCACAGAGCTCTAAGCCAGCCGAAATCTGTACGTGGCATGCTGTGTCCACAGTGCCAAAGTCAGTGTGACCCAGCCAAGAGCCCTGCCTACCAGGAGGGGTGCTAGACCCGATTGATGCCAACCACGCCAACCTGGTGTTGAGAAACTGGCAAAGTTATGGGGAGATTGGCACCTGGAGAGATCTGACAGCAGCCGGTTTCCAACTAGACTGGCAGTGCCATCCCAGAGACAATTAGGCCTTTGACATCTTCCAGATACGCTGTGTGCATCTGTGAGAGCAGAGGAGAGTCACAGGGGAAAACAATCGCAGATCAACTAAACTATTATGAATACTTTGTAAAGGTTACATTGGGATGCAAAATGCCAAATCAAGTTGAGCATGAGAGGATTTTATTCAACACTGATCGTTTGGGGGGCTTTTACAGTATCACAACAATTTCAATGCCTATCCATCATTGCACCTCCAAAGTTAACGTGAAAGTCTGCCATTGTTACTGTCACAGAGTCGTACATGTCTACTGTCGAGTCCAAACCCCCCTTGTGTTTCACCCCTCTCCTCACCCCTCTCCGGTCTGTTTGTTTTCCAGCTGACTCTCCACAGCCCTGCACTCATGATGAGCCCCCCCTGCCACGGCTTACCCTCCTAGCGAGCACCAGCCTGCCCAGAAGCCCCAGACGCTGGTACGCTGCCAGGCCCGCAAGGGCACACACTGACAACCATAGAGAAGGAGAGACAGAGGGAGGACAGTTGATCAGACATTTGGGGCCTGCTGCCAGCCGCATGCAACCAGTATGGAGCAGGCTGCATGCCACATTGGAACATGATTATCTTTCATTTGGTCTGCTTTTGTGTGGAGCACAATGGCCACCATAAAGGGGGCAGACCCACCTGTAGAGTTGGTGAGATGGTCACGCTGGGAGCGTTTGGGCTGGACGGGAGGGGTGACTTCTGATGGGGACAAAATGGTTGGGTTCTGAAGGGCTCACCTTGTGTTAGTTCGCTTTTTCAAGTTGCTGACAAGAGTTAGATGATTTTCCATGAGATAGGTGTTTACCATTTGAGTTTTTGATTTGTGTGCTTATGATGATGTGTTTTTGTGTGTATTTGTTATGTAGTGTGCCAGGTCATCCCAGCAAGGCTACACCAGAGGACCTGTTCTACCTCTTGTCCCGCAGTGTTGTCCATTACAACCAACCAGGTTTTTCTTCACCTGTCTGTCTTTTTGTCTCTCTCTCTCTGTCTCTCTGTGTCTCGCTGTGTCTCTCTCTCTCTCATTCTCTCTCTCTTTCTCTCTCCCTCTCTCTCTCTCTCTCTCTCCCTCTCCCTCTCTCTCTCTCTCTCTCGCTCTCTCAATTTTCAATTAAATATGCTTTATTGGCATGATGTAACAATGTACTAATTGTCAAAGCTTACTTTGGAGATTTACAATATTAACATAATTAAAATAATAATAATCAATATTATCAACGGGACAACAGTAACAACAATAATCAACGGTCAAACTAACCATACATTGAACAATAACAATAACATAGAGGACATGTTGCAGGTTGGTTGGTCTGTCAGACACTGTCCCGTGTGGCTCAGTTGGTAGAGCATGGCGCTTGCAACGCCAGGGTTGTGGGTTCATTCCCCACGGGGGGACCAGGATGAATATGTATGAACTTCCCAATTTGTAAGTCGCTCTGGATAAGAGCGCCTGCTAAATGACTTAAATGTTAAATGTTATGGCAGGCAGCAATGTAGTGTGCTGCCAACCCACAGCTCTCTGCGTCCTCCCCCAACAGGACGGGTAGCCTATCCTCACCAGAGAGGTCTTTGAAACATTGAATAAGGGGATCAAATTTGGGAAAGGACACTCAATTTTTAAAATGTTCTTTACATTTTGTCAGGAAATGCAGCTCTGTCTCTCTCTCTGTCTCTCCCTCTTTCTCTGTCTCTCTCTCTTTCCCTCTTTCTCTCTCTCTCTCTCTCTCTCTCTTTCTCTCTCTCTCTCTTTCTCTCTCTCTTTCTCTGTCTCTCTTTCTCTCTCTCTCTCTTTCTCTCTCTCTCTTTCTCTCGCACTCTCTTCCTCTCCATGAATGTTGTTTCCATTTATTTTCTCCCCTCTTGCTCTTTTTAATAAGGTGAAATATGTAATGTACCATTTTTAAAGTAAAGTAACAAAATGCTTGGAGGGTGCTGTCTCACTGAAAGGTTGACGACCCCCAGTTAAAAAATGTGCCATGAAAGGTCATGAAACCGTAGCAGTGGGAGCTGTCAGCAAACGTAGCGTCAACAACAACAACAAAAGCAAAAACTTGCCTGGCTCAGTGTGTTGTCTGTTTGTTGTCAGACGTGGTGCTGGAGTGCCTGGGAAGCCAGTGGGAGCTGCACTGCCCTAATCTCACCAAGTCAGGCACCCTAAGCGACCTCTACATGTCAACCAGACAGCAGAGGGCAAGGAGCCTTCAGGACAGAGCAGGTGCGCTGCTTAAATGTGTCTCCCAGAGGCCAGAGTTCTGATCTGATTACAGTATCTCTGCATCTCTTACTGACTTTGCTATACTTTTTAGTGTTATCTGTGCTGTGTGTTGGAGATAAGAGTATTACAACCCTAATGTCTCTGCATCCTCTCTCTGGTCTTATGTATTGTGGGAGACGGACTTCCCAGCTAGCACATTTGGCTCCTTGGAAGTTGTGGAAACGTACATTTTCCGTTTCCCATTGGTTGTAGAAACGAAGCCATAAGTTTCCTCACCGGTAAAACAGATTTTTTTATTTTTTATGTTCTGAGAACTGAAGTGAAAAATGTTGTCTGTTCTGGGAATGTTTATTTTAGGTCGCAGGGAGGTTCTGAGAACATTTTACTCTGGTTCCTTTGAAAGTTTACCTGAGAGGTTTTATTAATGTTCTGAGAATGGAGCTTATAGGTTATTTGTAGTTTTTTAATAACTTCCTTAACTTTTGCGGAATGTTTCAGTAAGACTTTTAATAACACTGCTAGCTTATTTTGGGGTAACTTTTTTGAACTCCAAGTACAGATAGGACACATAGAAATTAATTTCTTTAGGCATTAATCACACAAACACATTTATTTTTTATTGTGACACGGCATCAGTGAGATTCAAACCTATAATCTACTGTCCTCTATCCATGGAATTAGTCCACTGGGTCACCAAATGGAGCTGAACGCACTAAACAAAGAAAGGGGATAGAGGTTTGTTGATGCTGAGAACAGAATGTTTTTAAATAACATTCTTAGATTCTGACCACACCGCTCGCGTTGCAGAATAAATGTACACATACGTGTTATTCAATCATTGCACCCACACTGCTTGCGCGTGCCAACAAGCGTCTGTGTTGCCAAGCGCTAAAGTTGAAGTCAGTTCTATTTGTGACGCTGAACGCGGTGCAAGTCCTGCCTCTCCCATCTTCTCATTGGTTTATAGAAGCATATACCCACATGCCATCTCCTCATTGGTTATACCCACGTGGGTGATTGAAAGATGAACTGAGGTCGGTCAGTTGTGTTAATACACCTTATTATGAAAGTTAGATGCCAATCACCACATCAAGTCCAAAGAAGAAAAAGCTTAGAAGAAGGAGAGATGACTAGAAACAATTCGGTTGACAGATTTATGTGAGGATTAATTGTCGGAGTAGAGGACCTTGTGCATTTCAGGTAAAATAACAACTCAACGTTTATATCCTAGGACAAATTAACTAGCAACAGCAAGCTAGCTAAATAGGACAAATTAGCTAGCAACTGTAAGCTCGCTAGCTAAATTGCCATAAATGTGTATTGCTTTTCAACCTGTCTCCAAATTAATATAATTGGTTCAGAGTTTGTTTTGATATTTCAACCTGCGTGTTGTGATCGTGTTTGGTGTGGGGGGACAAAATCAATTTGCGCACGATGGCGCATGTGATCGCACGCACGCGTCCGGTGTGGGCATGGTGGTGGTTCTTGTGGTTTTTATGGAAAGTTTTCTTATAGTTCTCAGAACAATTTGAGAACATGACTTTAAAACTTAGAGTCGATGTCCGTGCATCACGAAGATCAATTAGCATTCATGAATATGTTATTCAATGTATTTCTTTGGGCTATTAGCAATAAGTATTTAGTGTTTTTTTTTCTCTCAAAGGTATTTTTATATGGCATTTTTTATGATAATACAGATAATACAAACAGAACAGGTAGAGGACAGAACACACACAGATCCCCTACCAAATCAAACCCACCCTAACCCCCCTTGCTCCAACAGAACACACACAGATCCCCTACCAAATCAAACCCACCCTAACCCCCCTTGCTCCAACAGAACACACACAGATCCCTTACCAAATCAAACCCACCCTAACCCCCCTTGCTCCAACAGAACACACACCGATCCTGTACCAAATCAAACCCCCCCCAACCCCCCCCCCCCCCCATTCTCCAACAGAGCCCCACCCCAATACCAGACTTAAAGAATTTAAATATAATTTTTATAATATAATCAAATAACCAAAAAAACTAAGATTATAATCAAACAAAAATTAAAGAAGGGTAAAAATAGTGATACAAATTCTAACTTGGGTTGGTTTATGTCTTCCATGTCTAACTGGGTCCATGTCTTCTACAAAGGATAGGAAAGGTTGCCGGATATTATAAAATGTAATTGCAGATCCCCTAACGGAGTAGTGCATTTTCTCTAGCTTGAGATGTTGCATAACTTCCTTTATCCAATGGTTAAAGCTAGGAGGAAACCTATCCTTTCACTTAAATAGTATAAGACATCTAGCTAGAAGAGTAGTACATGTCAGTATGTTGCCCATTGAACTGTTTAGAGGGGCCTCCTGTGGTGCCATTCCTAGTAATGAAAAAAAAAGCAGAAGGTTTATAGGCCTCTCCACTAAATTAGAAAACGTCTCAAAAATGTATATCCAGAAATCTGTCACTTTTGTCCAGAACATGTGCAATAAAGTAGCAGGAGCCTGCTTACGTCGGTAACACGTGGGATCTATTTCTGATCTAATCTTGGATCATTTTGCCTTTGACCATTGCAGCCAATTAACATTTTGTTTCTTATCTCTCTTAGACAAATAGATGAAGAATGTGTTCTCTGAAGCATATTCTGCCAAATTTTATCTGAAAGTTGCTCACCTAAATCCTCTTCCCATTGGTTTTTAAGAGATTATCAAATACTTTTGAAAATATATATTTTAAAAAGTATTTGATAATCTCTTAAAAACCAATGGGAAGAGGATTCCAAATCAAATAAAATAAAAAAATCCAAATCAAATAGCTAAATCGTTGGTATGATCGTTGGTATGACCTTCTTAAAACAATTCCATATGTTAGCTTAGTAGAAACCCAGCCCCGGGCCCTTAGATCTTATAGAACCATGAGGAAACTTGTAGGAAATGTTAGAAGCATTGTTTCTTGACGTTCTCTGGACTATTTGAGAACATTCTCAATGTCAAATCAGTTAGCAAACGTTCCTAGAACATTACCAAAATTGAAATTAAATTTCACGATGTTTGAACGTTTAGTAAACGTTCTGTTCAGTAATGAAATACCAAGAAAATAACATATTTTTTGTCAAGTTCCTTAAATGTGCTGACAATGTTCCAAAGCCAAGCAACTAACCTGCACTTTTGCAGGTTCCTTTGCAGGTTCCTTTTGCAGGCACCATTCCTAGAAAGTTGTGGGAAGGTTGTATGCAAAATAACCATAGGACAACCACGCTCTTACCAAGCTCTAAGAAACATATGGTTCTCAGAACAAAATGTGCTAGCTGGGTTGGCCCTATTCACAGAAGTTAGTGCCAAATGCTTGTCCTCTGACGACATTTTTAGGAAATTTGTGAGGAATTAAAACCTCTATATAATGTTTTATAGAGACAATCCGGAATTCAGACAGCTGGTTTGCATTAGTCCCTTCCGCAAAGACATACAGTATGTGATTAGATTATTGGAAGTGTTCTCCCCCAGCATATAGGTCTCATTTTTCTCATTCAGTAAATAAAACCAATAAATTGGTCCTTTCAAGTGTTGTGTAGTTGATGTTTTCTTGATGTTTTTCTTTTTTTCACTGCCTTATCATTGCTATATTTGCATCTTAGGTGTATCTTTAAGTGTGTCTTTGTGTACAGTTGTGTAAATATCTACAGTTGAAGTCGGAAGTTTAGTCAATAAAACTTGTTTTACAACCACTACACAAATTTCTTGTTAACAAACTATAGTTTTTTCATGTCGGTTAGGACATCTACTTTTTTTCATTTTTCCAACAATTGTTTACAGACAGATTATTTCACTTATAACTCACTGTATCACAATTCTAGTTGATCAGAAATTTACACTAAGTTGACCATGCCTTTCGAAAAAAGGTTGGAAAATTCCAGGAAATGATGTCATGGCTTTAGAAGCTTCTGATAGGCTAATAGACATAATTTGAGTCAATTGGAGGTGTACCTGTGGATGTATTTCAAGGCCTACCTTCAAACTCAGTGCCTCTTTGCTTGACATCATGGGAAAATCAAAAGAAATCAGCCAAGACCTCAGAAAAAAAATTGTGGACCTCCACAAGTCTGGTTCATCCTTGGGAGCAATTTTTAAACGCCTGAAGGTACCATGTTCATCTGTACAAACAATAGTACGCAAGTATAAACACCATGGGACCACGCAGCCGTTATACTTCTCAGGAATAGTGACCATCGTTATGTTTGGAGGAAAAAGGGGGATGCTTGCAAGCCGAAGAACACCATCCCAACCGTGAAGCACGGGAGTGGCAGCATCATGTTTTTGGGGTGCTTAGCTGCAGGAGGGACTGGTGCACTTCACAAAATAGATGGCATCATGAGGCAGGAAAATTATGTGGACATATTAAAGCAACATCTCAAGACATCAGTCAGGAAGTTAAAGCTTGGTCGCAAATGGGTCTTCCAAATGGACAATGACCCCAAGCATACTTCCAAAGTTGTGGCAAAATGGCTTAGGGACAACAAAGTCAAGGTATTGGAGTGGCCATCACAAAGCCCTGACCTCTATCCTATAGAACATTTGTGGGCAGAACTGAAAAAGCGTGTGCGAGCAAGGAGGCCTGCAAACCTGACTCAGTTACACCAGCTCTGTCAGGAGGAATGGGCCAAAATTCACCTAACTTATTGTGGGAAGCTTGTGGAAGGCTACCCAAAACGTTTGACCCAAGTTAAACAATTTAAAGGCAATGCTACCAAATACTAATTGAGTGTATGTAAACTTCTGACCCACTGGGAATGTAATGAAAGAAATAGAAGCTGAAATAAATCATTCTCTCTACTATTATTCTGACAGGAATTGTGAAAAACTGAGTTTAAATGTATTTGGCTAAGATGTATGTAAACTTCCGACTTCAACTGTATGTAATCTGATTACTTCAGAAGTACAGTAGTTGTAGCATGTGCCTCTTCTTGCATGGACCAGGAAGTGGTAAGAGTGGGAAAGACAAGTCATACAGCCGACCTGGCAGCAGCAACTCCAGCAGAGACAGACAGAATGGGAAGAAACCCGCAGGCCCCCTGGTCCTCCAACTCTCTGTGAAAGAAGCCACCGTCACCAAAGAGGGTAGCTACAAGAATCATACACCCATGACATACATCCAAGACAAATTTCCCCTCAGGGACAAATAAGTAAATCCTATTTTCCATTGACAAACAGTACATTTGGTTCAATGACAGTTCATGTACCCATATCGCTCATACAGTATACTCACAGCTAATGAATGATCAGACTATTAACCCCGTGGTTTCTCCCAGCACTCTCCTTTGCCCTCAGGACCCTCTATAACCCAGAGGCATGTCCTGAACACTGGGGAGAGGGGGTGCTCTCTACCGCCGCCCTGCTGGGCCTGCCACACCTTTTCCAGAGGTGAGCCGGACTACCACACCACACTACTAGTCCTGGGGAACCCATAGGAGTGCATATTTGTAACACTAACACGCCTGATTGAACTAATCAAGTGCTTGATGAGTAGTTGAATCTGACATGCTAGTGCTGGGTTAGAACAAGTACGTGCACCCCTGTGGGTCACCAAGTTCCATGTTTGAACGTTGCTACGTAACACTGTCCAGCAACACCGTTGGGAGGATCACTGTGTTGTAGAACAATGCTGTGGCGTGCAAAAACGGGCCATCACTCAGGCAAAACGGGTTAATCCTCTTTTCAACAAAAACAAGGTCAAGGAGGAACAGGAATGAACTTTTCCCTGCTTGTATACATGAATGTCACATTGGATAACTTATGATACTATGATGCCTCCAGAATACACGCCCATCTCTTGCGGGACCTAATTTGGCCCAGTTGAACTGGTTGATTCATGTCCATGAAACTGGGTGGGGATGGGTTTGAATGAGATGAATCCATGGCCTTATTTCCTCAGCTTGTCCTGAATGTGCTGTAAGCTTGAAATCACCAACACCCTTACAAGAGTCGCACCCGGTCACTTAGTCACCCTGGGTGACCACATTAAAAAAAACACTTCAGTTTACAATAGAATACTACAGTACTTACTATAGAATTCTGTAGTAAACTGTAGTATACTGTAGAGTACTATACTACACACTGTAGTATCCCTTGTTCAGTACTTGCTATTGAATTTTGTAGTATACTGTAGAATACTATTGTAAATACTACAGTATTATCCACAAAAAAACACTGACATTTCAGCAAAAACACTACAGTCCACGAAAACTGTTTTTTTTTTCTATAGTATACCCATTCCCCTCCCCCATATCCCAATTTGTGCCACCCGTAAGTGAGAAACCTACATGCCAAGTATAGACCATATATTGTGTTTCTTATAGCAAACTGTAAACACTACAGTAAAGTCCACAAAAACACTGCAGTATTCCTACCATAGTATACACTATAGTATGTTTTCATGTGGGTGTATTGTAAATAAAGCAGAAGTTTATTATGAGGTGACAGATATGTGTGTGATTGACAGGTGCTTAACAGAGATGATAAATAAGATCAGCTCCTCCACTGTGTGTGTCTTTCATCGCGTGTCTTGCAAGGTAAGCTGCACTAGCTACTGGTGTGTGAAGTAGTACTAAAAGTTACTGTTCAAAAATATACACTAGGGGGAGCCAAATCACCTCAAACACATAAATGCACTGCTGTCTGAATATGTCTATCCAGGTTTGTCTATGTTGTTTTCTGTGACGTTTTTTATGATGGTGTGTGTGTGTGTGTGTGTGTGTGTGTGTGTGTGTGTGTGTGTGTGTGTGTGTGTGTGTGTGTGTGTGTGTGTGTGTGTGTGTGTGTGTGTGTGTGTGTGTGTGTGTGTGTGTGTGTGTGTGTGTGTGTGTGTGTGTGTGTGTGTGTGTGTGTGTGTGTGTGTGTGTGTGTGTGTGTTTGCGTGTGTGTGTTTGCCTATTTCTCCGTGTGGTTCAGTTTAAGGAGACCAGTCTTCAGAGAGCGTGTGAGCGATGGTTGGAGCTTTACCTGGTGACTGAGTTGACATGTTTCATCTACCTGAGAGACTTACCCTTTGAACTCCTCCACAAGACCCTAAGTTCACCCAGGTAGCTGCTAGAGTAAGGTCCAACTTAAACAACACCCTATTCTAGTCATAACTCACAATGTTGGTTTTCTATCGCCTTCTCCAGGGTCTTTGCTGCCTGTGAGTACCAGCTCCTGAAGACAGTGCTGTACTGGGTATTCCTACAGTTCAACCCTGCAGCTCAGATCCTTCCCTCCCATAGGTTCATTATGACCTTCTTCTCCAGGTACTGATCACACAGAGCTCAAGGTGGTAGTCATCAGGCGTAAGTTTAATTGTATGTCGTTCAAGTGGATGGAATTCGTAGACTACTGTCCATGAGTAGCATGTTAGGCCTGTTTGTTTGAACATTGACTCTGGTAGACATGTAACTACACTGCCCCACAAGCTTATCTCTTGTTATTTATCTCTCTCGCGCTCTCTTACTCCAGTTGGCCAAGGGCTGGCGTCTTCTTGGAACAGCCTGTGGGACAGAGGTTCACCATTCTCTTCCGGGCCCTTCGCTTACATGGCATCACTCAACGTGAGTGACAACGCCAAGTCCATCGACCTTTCACAGCTCGATGACATAACACTAAAACCTAGAAAGCATCAAGTCTGTTTTGCTATTGTTACGTTTATTTGTTAAGTTTGTGCATTAATTCATGTTCACAAGGCCTTTCATAGTACAATGTGTTCATCATTACTATGTTGCAATGGTGTAAGGGGAAGGACTCTAAACTAAAGCCAGACCTGTTGGCCGCGGCCTCGGTATGTGACTACATCACTCTGGGACCCGTGTCCGAACCATCATGCAGCTGGAGACACATAAAATGTGTTGCTGCGGGTGCCAGAAGACCAGCAGTCCATAGGAGAGCAGCCAGTTTAAAAAACAGTTTGATATTATAGAAACACGCAACGTGACTCTAACCAGTATGATTCTGATAAGCAGAACTGATCAAATCATACACAGTACACACCCTGGGCGAAGTGGGCATGCTCCCAGGCAAATAACACGTTTCCATCCTTTGCTTCGATTCCTGGAATCTGATTCATTCTGAAACTGCAGATGTCTTTTCGTTTTTATTGACTTGAGGAACTGATTGTATTCGTTAACATGAAATGCATCTCAGACGAGTTGCAATAGATTATCATTGGTGGGTTACGATTATGTTTAGGTATTAACTGTTTTCACAAAGTTACTTTTGAATTGTTAAGAATTCATTTGTGTTAGAGTGAAAGGGTAGATGTGAGTGATATTTTGGCGAGTGAGTGGTTGCTTGATGGCGAACCCTAACCTTTGACCCCCTCCAGGAGCCCATCTAGAGGAGATGCAGCAGATCCATGTCTTTCCTCAGTCCTGGCTGCTCTTCATCTTCTCCAAGCACTACTACACTGTGAGTTCATGTAGACAGGCACACCTAAGAATATAAGAGGATCATACTGTTTGACAATCTGCTCCTGGACGTAGCTCTCTTTCTCCCTCGTTCTCCCCCATCCCAGCTCCACAGTGGAGGAGACATGCAAGTAACAGATTTCTCCCAACAAGCAGTGCGCTTCGGCATGGTCATTGAGAGGGTAAGCCATCTCACTTAACTCTGTAACTCTGCAAAATGGTGCAAGTTGAAAAGGAATCAGTTGTGTAAGTCATTGGCACTATTGTCTTGGTGTTGTCCTACAGGAGCCTCAATACTGCACACGAACCATTGGACTGTATGGCTTCTACTTCCTACTTAAAGCAGCCAGCATAGGAGAGCTGGACTCGCATGGCTTCTCTCTGCAGGTCAGGGTGCATCAACACTGCATCTCAAATCGGGACATTTGCTCTTGAGTGCCTATGGCACGGTTCAGAGGAGGCTGCTGGGAGGAGCTATAGGAGGATGGGCTCATTGTAAAGACTGAAATGGAATGAATTTAATGGAATGGAAACCACATTTGACACCGTTCCATGAATTCCATTCCAGCCATTACAATGATCCCATCCTCCTATAGCTCATCCCACCAGTCTCCTCTGGCATGGTTATAATTAATAACCAGCAGATAAATTACACCAGTAAACACTGCAGAGACTGACGGGTGAATGGCTGTGTACCTGTGTATCCACTGCAGAGACTGAAACACTGGGACCCTGCCATGTCTGTGCGGGCGTGTGAGAGGCATCCTTTCAGTATGATGACAGAGCGGGCCTTGTCCTATCAGATCAACGTGCAGGCCCATGTGCACGGCCAGTGGCAGGAGTTCAACAGTGGTCCCATCAACCAGGAGTTTGGCCTGACCAAGCGCACCTGCAAGAGCCAGGTATGGAAGGATGAGGACGGATTGATGCAGAAACAAGGAGGAGGGAATCGGTGGATGGGTGATTTCAGGACAGGAGATAGGGTCTAGTACTTTAATGCTATGAGAATTGCAATGTTATTATTTTTCACATTCGTTGGATACAAGTAAATTGCTATATCTGGGGCGAAAATGTAGCTTAAACAAAGAAACTTCACGAGGTTTGACTTGGATACTAGCTAACAGGGCATTTTATTTCTGTTGTATTTAGAGGGGTCTACTATCTGAACTGCTGTACCTCTTCCCTCTGTGTGCAGGTGTTTAAAGTGAGGGGCCTCAGCTTGCCCATCTTCGTGACCTTCGCCCTGGCTTTCGCTGCAGTCTGATCCCCTGCCAGACAGTCTCCATGGTGCTCGTTATCACACGTAAACATCACACTGCCTGATTAAAAGTATCCAGGAAGACTTGTCTTAGTGGGGTAGCCTTGATAGAAAAGAAGAAAGCCACTTCAAAGACGATCTGTTAGGCACGCAGCCTGTTTTAACCCAAACCATGCTCAATGCTCTGCCCAAATCAAATCAAATCCCGTTGACCAAATCAGGTAAAATAGTAGTCTTGGACACTTGCTTCTTCCACTGAGACAGGTAATGGTCTGTCGAGGTACAAGGGACACAATTATAGTAATATGATTCATGCACTTTCACATCACTTGGCAGTATGAGGATGTGTCCCAAATGGCACCCTATTCCCTATACAGTTTGACCTGGGTCCTATGCGTCCTGGTCAAAAGTAGTGCACTATAAAGGGAATAGGGTGCCACTTGGGATGCAATCTGTGCCAGCTGTAATGTATCCTAACCACAAGGGGTGTTGCAAACCTTGTCCTGGAAGAGAGCTCTTTGAAGGAAGTTGTTGGCCTGTAGGTTGTCTGGAAGCTTCATAACTGTTGCTCCTTGTGGTTAAGGTCTCTACTCAACCAGGAAGCAGAGAAATGAGTCTCTCTGTGTCCGAAAAACGCTGACTGTCAGTGGGCAACATTCTGACCAGTGGAGGTACTGTAGGGTCATGTACAGCTGAGAAAACACACAGGTAGAGTTGCCCAGGAAAGCAGAGGTTTATTGGCGAACTCTTTAGTGAATGATAAACATGGTTTGTATTTACAGTACCAGTCAAAAGTTTGTACACACCTACTCATTCCAGGGTTTTTCTTTATTTTACTATTTTCTACATTGTAGAATACTAGTGAAGACATCAAAACTATAGAATAGCACATATGGAATCATGTAGTAACCAAAAAAGTGTTAAACAAATCAAAATATATTTTATATTTGAGATTCTTCAAAGTAGCCACCCTCTGCCTTGATGACAGCTTTGCACACTCTTGGCATTCTCTCAACCAACTTCATGAGGTAATCACCTGGAATGCATTTCAATTAACAGGTGTGCCTTGTTAAAAGTTAATTTGTGGAATTTCTTTCCTTAATGCGTTGTGTTGTGACAAGGTAGTAGTGGAATACAGACGATAGCCCTATTTGGTAAAATACCAAGTCTATATTATGGCAAGAACAGCTCAAATAAACAAAAATAAATGACAGTCCATCATTACTTGAACGCATGAAGGTCAGTCAATCTGGAAAATTTCAAGAACTTTGAAAGTTTCTTCAAGTGCAGTTACAAAAACAATCAAGTGCTATGATGAAACTGGCTCTCATGATGGCCGCCACAGGAAAGGAAGACCCAGAGTTACCTCTGCTGCAGAGGATAAGTTTATTAGAGTTAACTGCACCTCAGAAATTGCAGCCCAAATAAATGCTTCACAGAGTTCAAGTAACAGACACATCTCAACATCAACTGTTCAGAGGAGACTGCGTGAATCAGGCCTTCATGGTTGAATTGCTGCAAAGAAATCACTACTAAAGGACACCAATAAGAAGAAGAGACTTGCTTGGGCCAAGAAACACGAGCAATGGACGTTAGACCGGTGGAAATCTGTGTGACCGGTGGAAATTCAACCATGAAGACTGCGTGAATCAGGCCTTCATGGTTGAATTGCTGAAAAGAAAACACTACTAAAGGACACCAATAAGAAGAAGAGACTTGCTTGGGCCAAGAAACACGAGCAATGGACGTTAGACCGGTGGAAATCTGTCCTTTGGTCTGATGAGTCCAAATGTGAGATTTTTGCTTCTAACCGCTGTGTGTTAATGAGACGCAGAGTAGGTGAACGGATGATCTCTGCATGTGTGGTTCCCACCGTAAAACATGGCAGAGGAGGTGTGATGGTGTGGGGGTGCTTTGCTGGTGACTCTGCCAGTGATTTATTTTGAATTCAAGGCACACTTAACCAGCATGGCTACCACAGCATTCTGCAGCAATACGCCATCCCATCTGGTTTGCGCTTAGTGGGACTATCATTGACTATCATCAACTGGACAATGAATCAACACACCTCCAGGCTGTGTAAGGGCTATTTGACCAAGAAGGAGAGTGATGGTGTGCTGCATCAGATTACCTGTCCTCCACAATCACCTGACCTCAACCCAATTAAGATGGTTTGGGATGAGTTGGACCATAGAGTGAAGGAAAAGCAGCCAACAAGTGCTCAGCATATGTGGGAACTCCTTCAAGACTGTTGGAAAGGCATTCTTTATGAAGCTGGTTGAGAGAATGCCAAGAGTGTGCAAAGCTGTCATCAAGGCAGAGGGTGGCTACCTTGAAGAATCTCAAATATAAAATATATTTTGATTTGTTTAACACTTTTTTGGTTACTACATGATGCCATCTGTTATTTCATAGTTTTTATGTCTTCGCTATTATTCGTTTTATTTTTTATTTAACTATTATTTAACTAGGAAAGTCAGTTAAGAAAAAATCTTATTTTCAATGACAGCCTACCCCGGCCAAACCCTAACCCGGATGACGCTGGGCCAATGGTGCGCCGCCAAATGGGACTCCCACTGAAAAACCCTTGAATGAGTAGGTGTGTCCAAACTTTTGACTGGTACTGTATATACACCTGGCAGGAGCACATGCTGTGATTGGATGTTTGTAAGATGTAAAGTTTTACACTGTCAGCAGGTCCTTAGCAGGGCCTGCCAAGACTCCAAATCTCTCATTTCTGTATTAGTATGAGTGATGCCAGTTCAACTAAAATGCGACACGTACATCTCAATTCCAAATGTTTGTTTGATTCATTTACGAAACGTAAGCAGGAATGGCAAATTACACCATAAAACACTTATCGTTAAGCTGTCCACTGACCTAAACTTTCTATTGCTCAAAATAGAGTACATAACCTCAGGCCCTTCAGCTCGCCCACTCAGGAAATACAGTATGTTCCATGCATGGCTATTGTTTTCAAGAGCGCTCCCATTGGATGAGGAAAAGGGAAAAGCATGGTTTCTCTGTAGTTGATGTTTTTTCACATGGGCAGACTGCCCTGAAGGAAGCAAGAGTTCAATCCAGTAGCTCCTATCGTGGACCATCCCATCCCCAGCTCAGCACTGAGTAGTTGTTTCAGACTGGACCATTGCAGATTCAGTTACTCTGCTGCTCCATGCTGCCTAAGGCTGTGCAAAATTGCTCCTCCCACTTTGTGGATCTGGTAACCAACAACTCCACATGAACAAATATGATAGTTTACTATGGTATAAATACTGTAGTGTTACTATATTTATATACTGTAGTGTTTTTGCAGACATGACTGTAGTATGCTGTAGTATTTACTATAGTGTTTTTGTTTTATTATCTTTGATATGAAAATGGGGTCTTTCTCCTTGAGGAAACCTACCTGACAAATACAAAAATAGCAAATTGTCCATAACCAGTAGATAGGTCTGGAGTCTAAACAGAGACTTTGGTCTGTTTGGTCCTTTCAATGATCTCCAGAAAGAAAGAAAAAATCAGTATTGTCTATACTTGGCATGTATGTTTCTCATTCCTGGGTGGCAGGAATTGGGGGATGGGGGAGGGGAATGGGTGGGGTATATGCAAATTAAATACTGTAGCATTACTATTGTAAAAAAAACTGTAGTGTTTTGGCGGACATTGCTGTATTATTTACTACAGTCTTTTTGTGGATAATACTGTAGTATTTACTATAGTATTCTACAAAATGATGTAGCAAGTACTACACATGATTGAGGGATACTACAGTGTGGAGTATAGCATTCTACAGTGTACTACAAAATGATATAGTGAGTACCACACATGATTGAGGAATACTATAGTGTGAAGTATAGTTTTTTTTACAGTATACTACGGTTTACTACAGACTTTGATAGAATTCTATAGTACGTACTAAAGTATTTTATAGAAAACTGTAGTATTTTATTTTTCACTCAACTACTGTGCAACACCCATCTGGTCAGGAATGGATGCTGTGCATAATTTACTGACCACTTAGGTGAGCTAATTGCCATAGAAAAACTGGTGTCTGCAGTCTTGTACTCAAATCACAAGGGACTGTCATGGACGGATTAAGCGATGGCTCAAAAAACACATTTCATGTACAGTATATCCAGATCTCTTCTTCTGAACCTATGATCTCATTTTTAGGTTAGAGAGACTAGAAATGCACTGCAGTGGAAATGCAGAGCACAGCTCCCACAGTGAGTGTGAGTGGGTACGAGAGGGTTGTAGGTCACACTGTCTGCCCGTTTTAGCATGAGTGTGCATTTTGCTCACATCGTTAAACTCTCTTAAACTCACATCTTCACAAAGACCCTACTGTCTAATCGCAGAAATGCTCTCCATCCTACTGTACATTAAGGACCAGTTGAGGGCTAGGAAGTTCCCCTGTGAAATGTAAAATGGTAAACCAGATGTTGTTTCTTTTTTTGCATTCATCCAGTCCCAGGTTCCACCCCAATTAGTGACAATAGAGAGGGATATATGGCACATATTTCCATCAAAGTGCATGTCCTCAACTGTCAGGAAAGTGTTGATCAGGAAATAACTGGGATACTCTGGCCAAGGATCAAAGCATTGGATCTCTTGCAGGTATCCTCTTTTACTGGGAGGCAATGTGAAAGAGTTTATTTAGAGGGGATATAAGAGCCTTTAATAGGTTAGAATTCTGCTGGCAAAGGACCTTAGTGGCTTTTCAGGGAACATAATAGAATATAAGGGATCAGAATTGAGTAGAGTAGAATAGAATAGAAGTCAATAGAATATAATAGAAGGGATCAGAATGGAGTAGAAGTCAACAGAATAGAATGTAAGGGATCGGAATGGAGTAGAATAGAATAGAAAAGAAGGGATCAGAAATAGAGTAGAATAGAATAGAAGTCAACAGAATAGAATATACCAAGAAGTCAACATAATAGAATATACCAAATATGCAAAAGTATGATAGGTTTGAATTAATCTGTGCCATTAGAAGTTTGAAATACAGTATATGCCTTTCAACAGACACTTTTTTATCCAAAGCGACTTACAGTTGAACTAAGGCAGTTGAATACAATTGAATAATGTGGCCTCATAGAGGTTGGCCTGCTGCATACAAATATTAATACTACTCCTACCATAATTCTTTGCGGCACCCCAAAAAAATTGTAATCGCTCTGCTCCACGCCCCTGCCCTCTACCTAAGCACTGGAATATGTAGGAAATATCCGTGGAGAGATGGGCTGAAACTCCTTTCGGTTCATCCTAAAAGATTTCTCAAGCGGCCTATAGGATTTCCGAAAGAACATAAATATGTAAGTATTCACAAATGTTCTTTATTGTGGGAGCATTCGATGTTGGGATACAATGTAGATTGGTATGCGCATGTAGTAGCGCGCGCGAGGCACCATGCACGCAGCCTGAATGTAAATATTCATAGCCACTTTTCCAGTAGCGGACTTCAGTCGATCATACACAGTATCAAGACATGTATCAGCAGAATATATCTTTAGAATTAAAGTTACTTCATAAATGATCATGTTACTGTCGCACTCTTGTTTATTGAATGATATAAATCGATGTGTTGCTCGTCATATCAGGAAAGTATTATGGTTGTGTGGAATGCTGAACTATCCTCAGTCTGTTATTGTTACGAACTGCTATATAACAGTAGACTGACTATACATCCTACAAATTCACAAACAACACGTTCATGCGCTGTAGCCTAGGCTATTTAGGCTACTATACTTACAGTATGATCTATGTTAGCTTATCTGATATCAATACCAGCCAGCTATACCTCAATCTGTATCAATATGCCAGATTCTCCCCCTTTAAATGTCAATTGGTAGATTCGTTTCTCATAACAAGAGTTTGATTAAATATCATGAGCTCCAGATGTTTCACTTGTGTAATAGCATGGTTAGGCCTATTATAGCTAATATTATTATATTAAACATACAGGTAACTGCCAAAATAAAGGAAACACCAACATAAAGTGTCTTAATAGGACGTTGGGCCACCATGAGACGCCAGAACAGCTTCAATGCGCCTTGGCATAGATTCTACAAGTGTCTGGAACTCTATTGGAGGGATGTGACACCCTTCTTCGTCGAGAAATTCCATAATTTGAGTGTTTTGTTGATGGTGGTGGAAAATGCTGTCTCAGGCGCCACTCCAAAATCTCCTATAAGTGTTCAATTGGGTTAAGATTTGGTGACTGAGACACACACATGCACACACTCTTTAAAAAAAAACTATACTCATTTGATACCCCTCTTTCAAAGTCACTGTGACCTCTTCTAGCCATGGTAGCCAGAATAATGGTCAACTGGGAAATGTTATACATTATACTTTTTATTTTTGTATAACTTTTTTTTATACAGGGTGGGTCACCATTGAGGACAGGGTCTCATTAACAAGGGAGCCCAGTGAACATGACCCTAAACATTATGGGATGTTAATTTCTTAATTAACTCAGGAACCACGACTGTGTGGAAGCACCTGCTTTAAATATACTTGGTATCCCTCATTTACTCAAGTGTTTCCTTTATTTTGGCAGTTACCTGTACATGTGATGTTTTTCTAGGTGATTGGCCTTTATTGGTTATGGTGACACCAACCACCCACTCATACAACTGGTTCACATTCAAGGATGTGTTATTTCCCTTTCCTGTCACTGAATACAATCATTGGCTTAGTTGACTGTTTAGTTGACTAGTTGACTTAATGCTACTGCTGGCTTTGGAAGGGTGGAATTAACTCTAGGTGCTCTCGGGGCAGTGTGCTATGTAGGCCTTTATAAAGGGATGCAAATTCCGTGGTTTTCATTGCACCCAGCTCCATACAATGGCAGAGAATGTTAATCCGTTTCAGGTGCTAGAGGATGGCTACACACAAGCCTTCTCATTGGTTGATTACACACATTGTATGAATGTGTGTTTGTTTTTTTTACTCTCCTTCTTCATGCCTAGCAACTCACCGTTTAATGTCTCCTATTTGTCAGAATGATGAGATGGTCTTTAAAATGTATGACATCTATTTCCCTATTGCTGTCTTGTTGTCATACAGTTCAGAGTCAGACCCATGTTTGTTTTGGGCTTGTGGTTGGTTTGCCTAAACTCCAAACACTCACACCCTCTCCCCATGTTTATAATGTCGATACGGGGGTGCTACTTTTGACCAAACCCTATAGTGCATAATGGGAAATAAGATGTCATTTGAGACAGGATTGCTGTCAGATAATATTGTTTAAGCTCACATTAGATTAGATCACATTAAATTAGAGCACACATTTTGCAGTCCATAGACTAGTGTTTTTGCAGACCTAACTGTAGTATACTATAGTATTCACTGTAGTGTTTTTGCGGTCTTTACTGCAGAATTCACTGTAGTGTTTTTGATGAGATGACTAGTATACTATAGTATTCACTGTAGTGTTTTGCAGACATGACTGTAGTATACTGCAGTATTCAATATAGGGTTTTTGCAGACATGACTGTAGTATACTGCAGTATTCACAAGTGTTTTTGAGGGGATGAATGTAGTATACTGTAGTATTATTATTTTCTGGTCCGCAGATGCCACTGCTTGTCTTTGTACCAGCAGTGCACAACTAGCTAGGCCTAAACAGCAATGTAATCTCTTCAACATTATAAGCCTCCTCCTCGGCCAGAGGTGTGAGGATTAGGTTAGCCTCAGCAGAATTCAGCTGCATAGCGTGCCATCTGTATGTAATTAACTACCAGTGTAGAATTTAACAGTATTAGAGCAGATGTCCTTATTCCTCTTTCTACTCTGTAACGGTATTTGGGGCAACCACTCTCACAAGGAACCAATGTGTTCAGCTCAAAAGACTGTTGTCTCTATTGTTTGTTGTTTGTCTCAATTCAGCATTTTGTCATCTGAGATTTTGGGTGAATTAGCATTTATTCGATTCCGAATTGTTCAGCTGTTTGTTCTATTTTAAAGATGCTTCCAGTTGATCTGGAAATACAAGTCTTGAGGCACTATTCAGAGCAGAGGTGTCTTCTTCTAGACCCCAAACATGCACAATGCTATAACATAGTAGACGCAACACTGTTATGGTTTGGGGTTTTCAGTTATTCAAACAGTCACTGTGTGTTTATTGGCCAAAGAAATGAGCAACATACTAGTGCAGGTATGAAGTAAGAGGAAATGGAATTTGGCCGAAATACCCTCTTCACTCCCTTCAGTGTTGCATTGATTGGCCCTGAGTTTATAGTGTATACTGTAATTCATAAACCACACCTTTTATTGCGCTGCAATTCATTTTCCATTATACTGTCCCTATCAGTGACAAGCCAACGTAAGCATGTGACAATGTAGGAGTGTGTGTGTTGATAGGTATTGGTTACAGAGTTGTTGGAAACAAGGACACGAGGAAACAAGGACATGAGTAAAAGTTCAGTGTGTGTGTGTGCCTTGTACGTGTGCTGTGGGCGCGTGCGTGTGTATGGTCGACTATGAAAATGTGGAAGGTCATTTCAGCCACATATTCAGGTTCCCTCTTTTCTTTTTCACTCTCTCTGTTTTCTGGTCCTAAAAATAAGACCAAAAGCCCAATCCCCTGGAGGGCATGTGTTCAGGCAACCATGAGATTTGGGAGGCTAGGACTGAGTCACAGCTGTACACACACACACACACACACACACACACACACACACACACACACACACACACACACACACACACACACACACACACACACACAGACACACAGACACACAGACACACAGACACACAGACACACAGACACACAGACAGAGGTATAAGTAGGGATAAAGCCAGAGGGAGGAGGGAAGCAGATGGAGAGAGGGAAGAAGTGAGCTAGCCCTCTGAGTGTATTGCCAAGGGAATCCAGTGAATGGTCCATTAACACCCGAGCTGTAATGGATCTGTGCTGTTAGCATTCATCCCCGTATCCAGAGACCCAGTCAAGGAGCATCATGTCACGACTGAATGGACCCATGGAGTGGTTTCATGGTTTCACGTATCTGTCCTAAAGCCTCAGATGACCTGTCTTCTTGACACACTAACCCCGCAGAAATGTCTGGAGAATGAGAACGACTGAGCTCTGGTCAGTTCCATGTGAAGGAGCCATGAGCACCAACATGGGACGTTCATAGGAGCATATCTAATTGGGTGTCAAATGAAGCTAAGAATTTATTTTGAGGAAATGAAGGCATAGATACATTCTTCAACTATTATACATCTTAAAAATGAGGCATAATTCATGTCTTTGATTTCTGGTTGAACAGATGGAAAGGGGTGTTGTGGAAAAATAGAAAGAGACCAAATGTGAACGATGATGGTCAGTGATTAAGATGAGTCTAGCAACTTGCAGGTGCCGAGGCCCAGCGTGAGGGCTTAATCCCGATTTATGGCATTGTCTGGATGGCAGACCACATGATGGATATCATAAAAGTTTAACACAACCTTATCCATGGCTTTCTCCGAAGCGGGAGGTTCCCATAGAAGCCTGGGAGCACGGACACCTTCGGGTGTGTGAAGACCGATGAAAACTTGAATTGACTAAATTAATGTTACTTTGTGAATTAAATGGTCATGTTTGGATTGTTTCAAGAGTTCATAAAGAGTTCATAAAGTGCTATGGATTTATTTTTGCAGAGTTACTGTGTTATTCTGCCCGTCGAACAGTGGCAGTGGTGGAAAAAGTACTCAATTGTCATACTTGACTAAAAGTTAAGATATCTTAATAGAAAATGAAAGTCACCCAGTGAAATACTACTTGAGTAAAAGTCTAAAAGTATCTGGTTTTAAATGTACATAAGTATATTGGCGGAAAAAGTAATCAAGGGTCCTACTTGAGTAAAAGTAAATGGTAATCAAATTCCTTATATTAAGCAAACCAGATGGCAGTATTGTTTTATTTATTTTCATTAACGGACAGACGGGGGCACACTCCAATACGCAGACATAATTTACAAAAGCAATATTTGAGTTTAGTGAGTCCACCAGATCAGATTCAGTAGGGATGACAACACGTTCTTTTAATAGGTGTGTGAATTGGACCATAATTCTATCCTGCCTGAGCATTGGAAATGTAACGAGTACTTTTAGGTGTCAGGGAAAATGTATGGAAGTAAAAAGTACATATTTTCTTTAGGAATGTAGTGGAGTAAAAGTAAAAGTTGTCAAAAATATAAATAGTAAAGTATAGTAGATACCACAACAACAGAAAACGACTTCAGTAGTACTTTAAAGTATTTTTACTTAAGTACTTCACGCCACTGAATGGCAGTCAGTTCAATGGGGGAGTGACAGAGATGTGCGCCCCTATCATTCAGATAAGAGTTCTGTTTATTGTTTTGGTCTAGCATAGTGATGTTAATTAGACAATGGGAGATACTGAGATTTGGCGCTCTGGGGAAAATAAAAGATTTGTGGAAACTTTGTTCTTGAAGTCATTCTAAACCAATCTCCAGGTGTAGCGTTCCGTTACACTACTGTAAGTCGCAATGGATAAGAGTGTCTGCTAAATGACTAAAGAATATTTAGAATATTTTGTATTCTTTTGACATTGAAGACTTCTGTTATGCCATTGTATTCTTATTGCATAACTGTAATAAATCGGATTACTTTTAAATGGATACGAATGGTTGGGTAATATTCCTTGAATTATTATTTGGTGTATGATCTAATGGTAAAAGTACTACACATAGCTTATATGCTCGGCCTCTAACTGTGCAGCTCTGAGCTGAGGATAACTCAATCATTAAATGCTGGGACATTGATTGCAGGATATTAGCTCTTTGTCTCTCAGCCTGTTAATATTAGGGTTATGTTGGACACATGTAACTTATAGTATTCCGAGTGGTGACCCAAGTCTCGCTACCTTGACTAGAACCATCGGATTCGCTTTTGGGCCTATAGCATTCACATGATATTGGAGTCCGATTGAATATTATATTATGGTCTTATTGCTCCTACACTAATCTCTGTCATCAGACGGAGTGGATTTTCACTCTTTTACAGGGGTCTTAGAAAACATAGATCACAAAAAGTCTTAACAAGTGTTAGAAACACATCAAAACACAATAATGTGGAAGTAAAGAACCCTGCCAAATAATATCAATGCTTATTATTTAGTTTTGGAGAAATGTTTTGCAATATGGGTTGGAATAATACATTATGACCTTTCTCTTGCATTTCGAAGATGATGGTACAAAAAAATTCAAAATAACGTGTTTTTCTTCTTCTTTGTATTATCTTTTACCAGATCTATTGTGTTACATTCTACTACATTCATTTCACATTTTCACAAACTTCAAAGTGTTTCCTTTCAAATGGTACCAGGAATATGCATATCCTTGCTTCAGGGCCTGAGCTGCAGGCAGTTAGATTTGAGGCAAATTTTAGGCGAAAATTGAAAAAAAGATGCAGTTGGCCCAGAACAAAGAGGCACGTCTTACTCTTCATTGTAATCAGAGGGTGAATATCAATAATATGCATGCCAGTCTCTCTTGGCTAAGAGTTGAGGGAAGACTGCATCGCTTCTTGTTTGTATTAGAAACATGAATGTGTTGGAAATTCCAAATAGTTTGCATAGTCAACTTACACACACCACTGACACACACACACTTACCCCACCAGACATGCCACCAGGGGTCTTTTTCACAGTCCCCAGGTCCAGAACAAATTCAAGGAAACGTACAATATTATAAAGAGCCATGGATCTCCCTTTCATCTCATATTGCTCAAGTGAACAGCAAACCTGGTTGTAAAAAACAAATAAAGCAACACCTCACGGCACAACGCCTCTCCCCTATGTGACCTACTTGTTCTATGTATGTGCTGACGTATAATATCAAAAATAAGCATTGCCTAATACCTTGTAATTCCATTAAAAACTTCCTCATATCTTTAAGCTGAGGAGAGAGGATAATGAATGTTCAGTAACAAGTAAATGTAGACCTACCAATTAGTTAGTGTTTTTACATGTTATTTTATTAATTAGTAAAGATGCACTATGCAGAAAGCGCTAATTCTAATAGTTTGCCTAATTTCAGTTTGTGACTAAACAAGCAACTATAGTGTAGAGAATCATTGTACCATCTAAACCGCTGTGAAATATATTTTCCATAACCAAAAATATTGTATTTTCAGCTGCTTGATGCTGGTGTACAAAACCAAAAGTAAAAGAGGCAAAAACTAAATTTAAGAACGGGAAGCATAAAATAGAGCACATAGAACAGATCTACCACTTCTTAGACTTGCTTTCAATGAAAATGACAGATCTATAACTCACATGTAAATTTGGTTGGGTCACCCAAAAAGTTACATATTGCAGCTTTAAGTGATTAAAACTCGTAATTGGTAACAGAATTTCTGAACAATCTGTAACGTAATTACTGCAATTACTGCAAACGTAATTACTGTCATCTGTCGGTCAAAGCAAAACTGGGAAAACAGTATGAACAACCCCTCCCCCCCCCATCTCCTCTCTCTCTCCCTCTCTCTCTCTCTACTCTCTCTCTCCTCTCTCATCTCTCTCTCTCTCTCTCTCTCTCTCTCTCTCTCTCTCTTCTCTCTCCCTCTCTCTCCTCTCTCTCTCTCTCTCTCTCTCTCTCTCTCTCTCTCTCTCTCTCCTCTCTCTCTCTCTCATCTCTCTCTCTCTCTCTCTTCTCTCTCTCTCTCCTCTTCTCTCTCTCTCTCTCTCTCTCTCTCTCTCTCTCTCTCTCTCTCTCTCTCTCTCTCTCTCTCTCTCTCTCTCTCTCTCTCTCCATTTAATGTTACCTCTCCAGACTCTTACTGACACCGACCCATGAGCCTCCTCTCTTTCCATTTACTGTAACCAGCATTTGCGCCCACTGAGCACCGACCAACACCGGATGTCCATGGACATTGAAAAATAGTTTACATTTGGTCAGTTCGCCCTGGCTTTGATTTCAACGTCGTCATTTGGGGCCGGATCGGCCTAGATTTCCATGTCCACCGATGTTGATTTTTTGTCCGTTCCGGCCTTGATTTGGTGCGAACGTAGACGTCCATGATTGGTGACCGGAACCAAATCTGAACCAATCATATATGTCTATGTTTCACCAGTTTAGACAGTACAGTACAGTACAGCACAGCACGCTAGAGTAGAGTACAGTATAATGTACTGTATTGTACTGTACTCTACTGTATTGTTTTGTACTGAACTATACTTTACTGTACTCTATTCTACTGTACTGTCCAAACTTGTGAAACATAGACGTCTAGGATTGATTCAGATTTCCAAATTCGGTCTTGTTTAGGGATGGAGCTCATTAGAATAATAGCCCGTGTGTAGAATAATACCCAAATATGCAAAGGATGATATTGCATATTTCTACCTTTGTGTACCTATTCAGATACATCACCATGAAGAGAATGACATTCATATCCATAATTATACAGATCAGCGACCCATGATGTAATTCCTTTTCTGTAATTCAGTTACTGGGTGTAAATCCACTCCACTTGCTGTAGTTCAAGAACCAAAATATATATTTTTCAATCTCAAGGTGGCATGTCATAGCTGACACCCCATTCTTTCTGCAGAAATGGTCACCTCACTTCAAGTCCTGAGGAAACTATGCAGTCATTTAGTTTTTTTGTGTATTATTTCTTACATTGTTAGCCCAGAAAATCTTAAGTGTTAATACATACAGCCGGGAAGAACTATTGGATATAAGAGTGACATCAACTTACCAACATTACGACCCGGAATGCGACTTTCCCGAAGCGGATCCTTTGTTCGAACCTCCACCCTGGACATTGGATCTAATCCCAGAGGCCGACCAAAAACCACGTCGTCACCGCAGGAGAAGCAGATGGAGCGGCCTCCTGGTCAGACTGAGAAGGCGAGCACACCACCCACCGCTTCCGAGCATATTAGTAGCCAATGTCCAGTCTCAAGACAACAAGATGGACGAAATTAGGGCACGAGTTGCCTTCCAGAGAGACATCAGAGATTGTAACATTCTCTATTTCACGGAAACAAGGCTCACCCGGGTTATGTTGTCAGAGTCGGTACAGTCACCGGGGTTCTTCATGCGTAGCGCCGACCGAAACAAACATCTCCTTGGTAAGAAGAAGGGCGGGGGTGTGTGCCTCATGATTATCAACTCATGGTGTAACAATAACAACATACAGTCCTTTTGTTCACCTGGCCTAGAATTCCTTACAAATGCCGACCACATTATCTCCCAAGAGAATTCTCTTCAATTATAGTCGTGTATATCCCCCCCACGTCACGTCACGGACACCAACGTCTTGCTTCGATACAAGCTAAACACCTTCTTTGCCCGCTTTGAGGATAATACAGTGCATCCGACGCGGCCCGCTAACAAGGACCCCCTCTCCTTCTCTGTGGCCGACGTAAGACATTTAAACATGTTAACCCTTGCAAGGCTGCTGGCCCAGACGGCATCCCTAGCCGCGTTCTCGGACATATTCAATCGCTCCTATCCCAGTCTGCTTTCCCCACAGGCTTCAAGATGGCTACCATTGTTCCTGTACCAAAGAAGGCAAAGATAACTGAACTAAATGACTATCGCCCCGTGACACTCACTTCTGTCATCATGAAGTGCTTTGAGAGACTAGTCAAGGATCATATCACCTCCACCTTACCTGCCACCCTAGACCCACTTCAGTTTGCATACCGCCCCAACAGGTCCACAGACGATGCAATCGCCATCACACTGCTCACTGCCTGTAAGAATGCTGTTCATTGACTACAGCTCAGCATTCAACACCATAGAGCCCTCCAAGCTCATCATTAGGCTCGAGATCCTGGTTCTCAACCCCGCCCTGTGCAGTTGGTTTCTGGAATTTCTGACAGGCCGCCCCCAGGTGGTGAAGGTAGGAAACGACATCTCCACTTCGCTGATCCTCAACACTGAGGCCCCACAAGGGTGCGTGCTCAGCCCCCTCCTGTACTCCCTGTTCACCCATGACTGCGTGGCCATGCTAGCCTCCAACTCAATCATCATGTTTGCAGACGACACAACAGTAATGGGCTTGATTACCAACAACGACGAGACAGCCTACAGGGAGGAGGTGAGGGCACTCGGAGAGTGGTATCAGGAAAACAACCTTTCACTCAACGTCAACAAAACAAAAGAGATGATCGTGGACTTCAGGAAACAGGAGAGGGAGCACCCCCCATCCACATCAATGAGACAGCAGTGGAGAAGAAAGTTTTAAGTTCCTAGGCGTACACATCACGGACAAACTGAAATGGTCTACCCACACAGACAGCGTGGTGAAGAAGGCACAACATCACCTCTTCAACCTTAGGAGGCTGAAGAAATTTGGCCTGTCACCTAAAACCCTCACAAACTTTTACAAATGCACAATAGAGAGCATCCTGTTGGGCTGTATCACCGCCTGATATGGCAACTGCACCGCCCTCAACCGTAAGGCTCTCCAGAGGGTAGTGCGGTCTGCACAACGTATCACCGTGGGCAAACTACCTGCCCTCCAGGACACCTACTGCACCCGATGTCACAGGAAGGCCAAAAAGATCATCAAGGACAACAACCACCCGAGCCACTGCCTGTTCACCTCTCTATCATCCAGAAGGCAAGGTCAGTACAGGTGGATCAAAGCTGGGACCGAGAGACTGAAAAACAGCTTCTATCTAAAGACCATCAGACTGTTAAACATCCATCACTAACATAGAGAGGCTGCCATAGAGAGGCTGCTGCCAACATACAGACTCAAATCTCTGGCCACTTTAATAAATTGATTTAATAAAGGTATCGATAATCACTTCAAGTAATGCCACTTTAATAATGTTTACATATCCTACATTGCTCATCTCATATGTGTGTATACTGTCTTTCATACCATCTATTGCATCTTTCCTATGCCGCGCAGCCATCGCTCATTCATATATTTGTATGTACATATTCTTATTTATCCCTTTACACTTGTGTGCATAAGGTAGTTGTTGTGAATTTGTTAGATTACTTGTTAGATATTACTGCACTGTCGGAACTAGAAGCACAAGCATTTAGCTACACTCGCATTAATATCTGCTTACCATGTGTATGTGACAAATACAATTTGATTTGATATTTAAGAGTTTTTGGAAAATGTGGTCGCATAAGAAACTGAGGGAGATTTTACCATAGTTCTCTTACCAAACTTTACATCTGCACAGTTCTTCCAGTCAATGTGTTTTTATGAAATGTCCTGTGCACATTGTTCAAAATAGTCCTTGTGCATAGAGTTGTATGGTTTGTTAAACTGTGAAATCAATAGCTTTTGTTTGGAATACATTCTAAAGTGGAATTCCGTTTATTGTGGAATTGCCCTTGTCTTTCTCTTACCTCTTGCTTCCTCATCACACACACACACACACACACACACACACACACACACACACACACACACACACACACACACACACACACACACACACACACACACACACACACACACACACACTGAGCTGCATTGTTTGTAACCTCACTGCAGCCTCTTTCTTCCTCTTTTTCTTCATTAACTTCACCCAGTGGTGGAAAAAGTACCCAATTGTCATACTTGCATAAAATTAAAGATCACTTAGAAAATGACTCAGGTTAAAGTGAAAGTTACCCAGTAAAATACTACTTGAGTAAAAGTCTAAGAGTATTTGGTTTGAGATATCAACAGTAAATGTAATTGATAAAATATACTTTAGTATCAAAACTGAAAGTAAAAGTATAAATGATTTCAAATTCCTTTAAGCAAACCAGACAGCACTATTTTCCTGTTTTGTTATTTACGGATAGGCAGGGGCACACTCCAAAACTTACACATCCTTTACAAACAAATAAGTGGGTTAATTTGACCATTTTCCTGTCCTGCTAAGCATTCAAAATGTACTTTTGGGTGTCAGGGAAAATGTGTGGAGTAAAAAGTACATTTATTTTCTTTTGGAATGTAGTGAAGTAAAAGTTAAAGTAGTATTTTAAAGTATTTTTACTTACAGTGCATTCGGAAAGTATGCAGACCCCTTGACTTTTTCCACATTTTGTTACGTTACAGCCTTATTCTAAAATTGATAAAAACGTTTTTTCCCCTCATCAATCTACACACAATAGCCCATAATGACAAACAAAAACAGTTTTTTGAATATCACATTTACATAAGTATTCAGACCCTTTACTTAGTACTTTGTTGAAGCACCTTTGGCAACAATTACAGCCTTGAGTCTTCTTGGGTATGACTCTACAAGCTTGCCACACCTGTATTTGCTCTCCCGTTCTTCTCTGCAGATGCTCTCAAGCTCTGTCAGGTAGGATGGGGAGCAAAGCTGCACAGCTATTTTCATGTCTCTCCAGAGATGTTCGATCGGGTTCAAGTCCTGGCTCTGGCTGGGCCACTCAAGGACATTCAGAGAAGCCACTCCTGCGTTCTCTTGGCTGTATGCTTAGGGTCGTTTGTCCTGTTGGAAAGTGAACTTTCGCCCCAGTCGGCGGTCCTGAGCACTCTGGAGCAGGACCTTTGCTATGTACTTTGCTCCGTTCATCTTTCCCTCGATCCTGACTAGTCTCCCAGTCCCTGCCTCTGAAAAACATCCCCACAGCATGATGCTGCCACCACCATGCTTCACTGTAGGAATGGTGCCAGGTTTCCTCCAGGCATGACGCTTGGCATTCAGGCCAAAGAGTTCCATCTTGGTTTCATCAGACCAGAGAATCTTGTTTCTCATGGTCTTGAGAGACTGAGGAGTGGCTTCCGTCAGGTCACTCTACCATAATGGTCTGATTGGTGGAGTGCTGCGGAGATGGTCGTCCTTCTGGAAGTTTCTCCCATCTCCACACAGGAACTCTGGAGCTCTGACAGAGTAACCATCAGGTTTTTGGTCACCTCCCTGACCAAGGCCCTTCTCCCCCGATTGCTCAGTTTGGCCGTGCGACCAGCTCTAGGAAGAGTCTTGGTGGTTCCAAACTTCTTCCATTTAAGAATGATGGCTACCACTGTTCTTGGGAACCTTCCATGCTGAAGAAATGTTTTGTGAATGGTGTTGTAGAATACTGTAGTAAGATACTGTAGTATGATGCGGTAGTAGGATGTTATAGTAGGATGGTGTGTGTGTCTGTGTCTGTGTGTGTGTGTGTTTGTGGCATCTCCAGGGTGCCTGACCAGGATTAGTTTGTTAATCCCAGTGTGTTAATTTACCAGCACTATACTGTACCTGTCCATCGGCCTGAACCCCTGAACCTCAACCTTAACGCTGCATGTTAGTTATTCCCCCTGTCATTACCGTCATTACCTAGCAGAACCTCTAAACACCAAACTCTCCTCCAATGTGGGGGGGGGGGCGACATGAGAAACTGGCCTTGGAGTGATCCCATGGAGCGGCCTGTTTGTAAATAGGCCCAGGCCTTAGCCATGCTCACACTTCCTCCCCCTGGACAGACCCAGGCGGCAGGAAATGTGGACCGCTGGTCTGTGTGCCAGCGTTGTGTGTGTGTGTGTGTGTGGGTGTGGGTGGGTGGGTGGCCGGGACTAGCTTTGAGCACCATTAACCTCTCAACACCACAAACAGGAGCTGGGGCCTCAGGGGCCCGGGCCCTTTGATGTCCAAAGGCTTTGGATAGTTTGGCTATACAGGGCCACATTGGTACACAACACCACAAGGACACCATATAGCATTTTTTTAATTGTTTTAATCATTTTCGTTGTTGGACATAAAACACTGTAAAATCACCAGTAAATGAGCTCAAAGTAAAAAGGAAATCTGTTCCCAAGTATTCCCACGCATAAATAGAGAGGCATATGCGATCGTATCCCAATGTAATCACTAATCAAGGTTAGAAATTGAAGTTGGGCCGTAGTTCGTTCGACTAACCTAAGGGGGAAAGTGGAGAAGGTCACTGAATGTTACCATATTAACATTTAGATGACCTGTTTTTCCTGCACTTCCCTCTATACTTTATGGACAGAAACGACTTTTTCCGGAGAGGAAATTATAAAGATAGTTGGGCTTAGCCTGTGTTGAACTCATCAGTGGGGTGGAGGGATGGAGGGAGGTAGAGTCTGATGGAAGTGAAGGAGGTAGGGAATGTTGACTGTGCATGTCCCATAAAGAGTAGGAAAGGTGTAGTAGAAGGCAGTTGTAGAAGGCTGTTGTAGAAGACGGTTGTAGAAGGCGGTTGTAGAAGGCGGTTGTAGAAGGCTGTTGTAGAAGGCGGTTGTAGAAGGCTGTTGTAGAAGGCTGTCGTAGAAGGCGGTCGTAGAAGGCCGTCGTAGAAGGCGGTCGTAGAAGGCGGTCGTAGAAGGCGGTCGTAGAAGGCGGTCGTAGAAGGCGGTCGTAGAAGGCCGTCGTAGAAGGCCGTCGTAGAAGGCGGTCGTAGAAGGCCGTCGTAGAAGGCCGTCGTAGAAGGCCGTCGTAGAAGGCCGTCGTAGAAGGCCGTCGTAGAAGGCCGTCGTAGAAGGCGGTTGTAGAAGGCCGTTGTAGAAGGCGGTTGTAGAAAGCGGTTGTAGAAGGCGGTTGTAGAAGGCGGTTGTAGAAGGCGGTTGTAGAAGGCGGTTGTAGAAGGCGGTTGTAGAAGGCGGTTGTAGAAGGCGGTTGTAGAAGGCGGTTGTAGAAGGCGGTTGTAGAAGGCGGTTGTAGAAGGCGGTTGTAGAAGGCGGTTGTAGAAGGCGGTTGTAGAAGGCGGTTGTAGAAGGCGGTTGTAGAAGGCGGTTGTAGAAGGCGGTTGTAGAAGGCGGTTGTAGAAGGCGGTTGTAGAAGGCGGTTGTAGAAGGCGGTTGTAGAAGGCGGTTGTAGAAGTCGGTTGTAGAAGTCGGTTGTAGAAGGCTGTTGTAGAAGGCTGTTGTAGAAGGCGGTTGTAGAAGGCGGTTGTAGAAGGCGGTTGTAGAAGGCTGTTGTAGAAGGCGGTTGTAGATGGCGGTTGTAGAAGGCTGTTGTAGAAGGCGGTTGTAGAAGGCTGTTGTAGAAGGCTGTTGTAGTAGGATGGCGTTGTAGGATGGCGTTGTAGGATGGCGTAGTAATCGTGTACCGCTGACAAAAACTGTAGACGAGACTCACTCATCTCTTCTTTGGCTGCTTAGCTGAGAGACAGACTCTCACTCCTGCTCGCTCTCTCTCGCTCCCTCTCGCTCTCTTGTCTCTCTCTCTGGCTCTGGTCTATCTTTCTTCCACCCTCCCCCCTCTCTCTATCACCCCCACTCCTCTTATACTTATCTTCTCATCTCTCTCTCTCTCCATATCCACTTCTCTTCCTCTCATCTATTTATCTCTCTCTCTCTCCTCCTCTCCTTATCTCCCCAGCATACAGGGGAATGAGCAGGCTGAGGTGGGGAGATGCCTTACGTGGATCGGCAGAACCGGATCTGTGGCTTCCTGGACATTGAGGAGAATGAGAACAGTGGCAAGTTCCTCCGACGCTACTTCATCCTGGACACCAAGGAGGGTAGCCTGGTGTGGTACATGGACAACCCACAGGTAGGACAGCAGGGTAGTAAACACACACAAACACACACACACAGAAGCTGACTGAAGCACAAGCACACATATGCAGAACAGACATACGCACACAAACACACACACACAATGGAAAGTGTAGTTATTGACCAAATACAGTACCAGTCAAAAGTTTGGGCACACCTTTATTTTTACTATTTTCTACATTGTAGAATAATAGTGAAGACATCAAAACTATGAAATAACACATAGAATCATGTAGTAATGAAAAAAGTGTTAAACAAATCAAAATATATGTTATATTTGAGATTCTTCAAAGTAGCCACCCTCTCCCTTGATGACAGCTTTGGACACTCTTGGCATTCTCTCATCCAGCTTTATGAGATAGTCACCTGGAATCCATTTCAATTAACAGGTATGTATGCCGTGTTAAAAGTTCATTTGTGGAATTTATTTCCTTCTTATTGCATTTAAGCCAATCAGTTGTGTTGTGACAAGGTAGGGGTGGTATGTAGAAGATAGCACTATTTGGTAAAAGACCAAGTCCATATTATGGCAAGAACAGCTCAAATAAGCAATTACTTTAAGACAGCAATACTTTAAGACATGAAGGTCAGTCAATCCGGAAAATTTCAAAAATGTTGAAAGTTTCTTCAAGTGCAGTCACAAAAACCATCAAGTACTATAATGAAACTGGCTCTCATGAGGACCACCACAGGAAAGGAAGACCCAGAGTTACCTCTGCTGCAAAGGATAAGTTCATCAGAGGTACTGGCCTCTGAAATTGCAGCCCAAATAAATGCTTCTCAGAGTTCAAGTAACAGACACATCTCAACAATCAACTGTTCAGAGGAGACTGCGTGAATTAGGCCTTAATGGTTGATTTGCTGCAAAGAAACCACTACTAAAAGACACCAATAAGAAGAAGAGAATTGCTTGGGCCAAGAAACACGAGCAATGGACATTAGACCGGTGGAAATCTGTCCTTTGGATGATCTCAGCATGTGTGGTTCCCATCGTGAAGCATGGCGGAGGAGGTGTGATGGTGTGGAGGTCCTTTGCTGGTGACACTGTCTGTGATTTATTTAGAATTCAAAGCATACTTAACCAGCATGGCTACCACAGCATTCTGCAGCGATACGCCATCCCATCTGGTTTGCACTTAGTGGGACTATCAGTTGTTTTTCAACAGGACAATGATCCAACACACCTCCAGGCTGTGTAAGGGCTATTTGACCAAGAAGGAGAGAGATGGAGTGCTGCATCAGATGACCTGGCCTCCACAATCACCCGACCTCAACCTATTTGAGATGGTTTGGGATGAGTTGAACCTCAGTGTGAAGGAAAAGCAGCCAACAAGTGCCCAGCACATGTGGAACTCCTTCAAGACTGTTGGAAAAGCATTCCAGGTGAAGCTGGTTGAGAGAATGCCAAGAGTGTGCAAAGCTGTCATCAAGGCAAAGGGTGGCTACTTTGAAGAATCTAAAATATTAAATATATTTTGATTTGTTTAACACTTTTTTTGGGTTACGACATGATTGCAAATGTGTTATTTCATAGTTCTGATGTCTTTGCTATTATTCTACAATATAGAAAATAGTAAAAATAAAGAAAAAACATTGAATGAGTGGGTGTGTCCAAACTTTTGACTGGTACTGTACATTTCACAGAGGAGATCATGAGTTAGACTATGGTGCTCTCACTGCCCTCAAGTCATCAGTCTCTAATGTCTGCGTGTTTAATCAACACATGCATTTAGGCTGATGTCATTTCTTGAGTGGGCAGCAGCTGACACGGCCCTATGTACTTACAGTATGCACTGGAGTAGGACATTAGCGGTAGGATGAATTTAATAGTTGCTTCTGTTTGGACTGACCTAATCTCATAAAGTATTGGACTGGATTGATCCGTCTGGTCTGGCCAGACCACTCTGGGCCATCAAGAGGAAATGTGTGTGTCGTCGGCTGGGGAGATGATGCTACGTCTGGGGAAACCGAGTCAAGTTACACGTCTGCCCAGACGCCCGTCCGTCCATCTGTCTGTCTGTCCCTCCCCCAGGTCTATACTCTTGTCATGTGTGACATGTGCAAATTCACCTCTGAACTTCTTCTGGGATGCTGTTTTACGCTCCTTCTACACAAAGTATAGCTGCTTGAAAGTATGTACAGTATACTAGTAGAGTAGTGCTTTATGATTTGGGCATTCCTTTCCTTAACATGAAACGACAAGATAAAATAATCATCTTTTCAACGTGATGTAGATGATAACCAGTCAATGAAAACATTGGCGTGAACAGAAACAATCAGACTTAATGTTTTACAGGTCATTTAAATGCATGTAATCTGTTTAGCGGGGAGTGGGAGCTCAGTGAGGAATACCTGTACAAAGACAGACTTGGTCATGACCTCAAAAAATGATATCATTTATTGATGCTGCCCTGGGCTCTGAATTATTCATTTCAGTTTAGTTTCCATCTCCTTCTCCAAGACTTGTAAATCGTTTAATGCCTTCATCACTGTTGAATCCTCTTTTTAGAACCTGCCCAAAGGAGCTGAAAATGTTGGCTCCCTCAAACTCACCTACATCTCCAAGGTCAGTCAAGTTGTCCAATAATGTTGTTGAATTAAATCCTGTCTGACAGACACAGACATGGCCAACCACAGTCTTAGGTGTGAACATCTGTCTCATTCTTTCTCTCGCTCTCTCTCACTATTTCTCTCTTTCTCTCTCTCTCTCTCTCTCTCCCTCTCTCTCACTATTTCTCTCTCTCGCTCTCTCTCTTGCCCCCTCTAGGTGAGTGATGCCACAAAGCTGCGACCAAAGGCGGAGTTCTGCTTCGGTAAGTCCCTCAACCTTTGGATTTGATTCAGTGTTTGGAAAACACTGTACATTACTGTTAGTTGTGTATATGAGTATGTTTGTGTATTGTCTCTCTAGCAGTGTGCTGTCTGGGGGGTTCTGTGAAGGAGGAAGCAGTGGGAGGAAAGTGTGTGTGGGGGGGGGGGGGGGGGGGGGGGGGGGGGGGCGCTTGTCTAGGGAGCGTGGGGGGGTGGGAGTAGGGGGCAGCTTGTAGTAAAGACACCGTTGACCTTTAGCTATTGAACTAGAATGATTCTATTTAGTTCACTAAGGTCGATGATGTGAGCCCCTCGTCAGTAATTGTTTCACTGTTCAACTGTCCCCTCTTTCCATAGATTCCCTCCCCCCTCCCTCCCTCGCGGGGGTTTGAATGGGACCATTTTCTGTATGAAGTGCTGTTGTTCAACAGGCCCTTTGTCCCTCAGCGGCCCCAGTCAGGAGTATACAGTAGCTCCCCCACTCAATAGAAGGAAGCAGTAGGATGACCCACCGGTGACCGCCAAGAGCTGGCTCGACCCAACCATGTTGTTCGATGAGCGGGGGTGTCGAGTTTGGGGCATGGGTGGGGGTCTTTCCTGCATGACAGGATGCTGGAGTCCAAATCGGAACCCCCCTCTCTAAAACTCTGGGATATTTTTAACCTAGGTATTTGCATGATCCAGGTCCACTTTTGGATAGTCTCATCAATCTATTCCACTACTGTAGTTTTAGGATTACCTGACTGTCCAAGTATGAGGTCAACCTACCTCAGCCCTGACTGAGTCTAGTGTGTGTGTGCACGTGCGTTTGCATTTGAGTGTGTGGGCTGGTGTGCTCTGGTGAATCATTGTGAGGATCATAAAACTGAGACGTTTAATAGGACGGTGGAAGCCAGTCCACTGGTATTATGTGTCCTTGAATAGGACGGTGGAAGACAGTCCACTGGTATTATGTCTCCTTGAATAGGACGGTGGAAGACAGTCCACTGGGATTATGTCTCCTTGAATAGGACGGTGGAAGACAATCCACTGGGATTATGTCTCCTTGAATAGGACGGTGGAAGACAGTCCACTGGTATTATGTCTCCTTGAATAGGACGGTGGAAGACAGTCCACTGGTATTATGTCTCCTTGAATAGGACGGTGGAAGACAGTCCACTGGAATTATGTCTCCTTGAATAGGACGGTGGAAGACAGTCCACTGGTATTATGTCTCCTTGAATAGGACGGTGGAAGACAATCCACTGGGATTACGTCTCCTTGAATAAGACGGTGGAAGACAATCCACTGGTATTATGTCTCCTTGAATAGGACGGTGGAAGACAGTCCACTGGTATTATGTCTCCTTGAATAGGACGGTGGAAGACAGTCCACTGGTATTATGTCTCCTTGAGTAGGACGGTGGAAGACAATCCACTGGGATTATGTCTCCTTGAATAGGACGGTGGAAGACAATCCACTGGGATTATGTCTCCTTGAGTAGGACGGTGGAAGACAGTCCACTGTTATTATGTCTCCTTGAGTAGGACGGTGGAAGACAATCCACTGGGATTATGTCTCCTTGAATAGGACGGTGGAAGACAGTCCACTGAAATTACGTCTCCTTGAATAGGACGGTGGAAGACAGTCCACTGATATTATGTCTCCTTGAATAGGACGGTGGAAGACAGTCCACTGTTATTATGTCTCCTTGAGTAGGACGGTGGAAGACAATCCACTGGGATTATGTCTCCTTGAATAGGACGGTGGAAGACAATCCACTGGGATTATGTCTCCTTGAATAGGACGGTGGAAGACAATCCACTGGGATTATGTCTCCTTGAATAAGACGGTGGAAGACAATCCACTGGGATTATGTCTCCGTTAGGGATGGGAAACATAATACTGCCGGACAAAGGTTGTGTTCCAAATGCCACCCTATTCCTGATAGGGAGAAGGGGGATATTTGGGATGCATGGAAATGTCTCTCTGGATTCTGAACATGGGACTCAGCCGAGCACTCGAAACAGCATGTGTCAGACTACTTGGCAGAAATATGTTACTGAAATACAGAGATGCATAATTAAACTCTGCTAATGGGCCTAACTGACAGAACTGCTGCTGTGGCGCTTAAAGGCGCTGCATGGTCAATCCAACGTCTGCATTGGCCATGCAGCGTTGACGGTGATAGTGCCTCTGCAGAAGGCAGGGCATTCATACTTGTTGCTATTCGCGGAGCAGGGCAGAGCTGTTGTGAAGGAAGTTGTCAGGGAAGTGAGTTTGTGTTTATACAGGACCTCCCGCCCCACCTACCATCAACCAGTCATGTCAATGCGAAGCTATTGATTTGGGAGGCGCATGGCAATGCAGTACGGAGCACAATTTGGCCTCTGGAGGCGCGGCAATTGCGTCACGCCATTCATACGGCGGCCCGAACACATTTTGGGATCAAGGATACAGTGCATTCAGAAAGTATTCAGACCCCTTGACTTTTTCCACATTTTGTTACATCTCTCTGCCTCTCTCTCTCCCCCTCTCTCTCTGCCCCTCTCTCCCCCTCTCTCCCCCTCTCTCTCTGCCCCTCTCTCCCTCTCTCTCTCTCCCCAGTCATCAATGCTGGTATGAGGAAGTTCTACCTCCAGGCCAATGATCAGCAGGATCTGGTAGAGTGGGTCAACGTGCTCAACAACGCCACCAAGATCACAGTGAGTCCCCTGCCCTGTCTCTTGTCATAAGTCTCCCGTAGTACAAGACCGCTTCCATCTCAACGCCGGCTAGGAAGGGACCTGTGATTCAGAATTAGGATGTGTTATCCCAGTTCAGCTGGCGTGAGTGACTGGGATGGAGGAGGATGACAAGGCCGGCATACCTCACGTGTGTCTACTGTCAAGTCAACAGTGGAGAGAAAGACATTATGAAGCACTAATCTGCTGGGTCCAGGAGTCCCCTGTCTGTTTCCTACAGGGCATCCAAACCCCTCTGGGCGGGGGATCTGGTCTCTTACTGTGTCACTGAGGGCCACAGCAGCAACCACGGCTTTCTCTGCTCCTCTCCCTCCCATCTGACTAGCCCTCACAGATACAGACACATACACAGACACACACACAGGCACACACACGGACACACACACAGGCAGGCACGTACATACACACACATACTCGCCTTGCACAAATGTAAATGCAAACACACACACAGGCAAGCAAGCACACAGCAAGCAAGCACACACACACACACACACACAGGACAAAGGGGAAGGCGAGTGCTCTGAGTCACGGACTGTCGCTACAGAAAAGGAAGTAACAGGATAGAACAGAACGGGGCAGAACAGAACGGGGCAAGAACAGAACGGGCAGAACAGAACGGGCAGAACAGAACGGGCAGAACAGAACGGGCAGAACAGAACGGGGCAGAACAGAACGGGCAGAACAGAACGGGGCAGAACAGAATGGGGCAGAACAGAACGGGCAGAACAGAACGGGCAGAACAGAACGGGGCAGAACAGAACGGGGCAGAACAGAACGGGGCAGAACAGAACGGGGCAGAACAGAACGGGCAGAACAGAACGGGGCAGAACAGAACGGGGCAGAACAGAACGGGGAAGAACAGAACGGGGCAGAACAGAACGGGCAGAACAGAACGGGGCAGAACAGAACGGGGCAGAACAGAACGGGCAGAACAGAACGGGCAGAACAGAACGGGGCAGAACAGAACGGGGCAGAACAGAACGGGGCAGAACAGAACGGGGCAGAACAGAACGGGCAGAACAGAACGGGCAGAACAGAACGGGGCAGAACAGAACGGGGCAGAACAGAACGGGGCAGAACAGAACGGGGAAAAACAGAACGGGGCAAAACAGAACGGGGCAAAACAGAACGGGAAGAACAGAATGGGGCAGAACAGAACGGGGCAGAACAGAACGGGCAGAACAGAATGGGGCAGAACAGAACGGGAAGAACAGAACGGGAAGAACAGAACGGGGCAGAACAGAACGGGCAGAACAGAACGGGGCAGAACAGAACGGGGCAGAACAGAACGGGGCAGAACAGAACGGGGCAGAACAGAATGGGCAGAACAGAACGGGGCAGAACAGAACGGGGCAGAACAGAACGGGGCAGAACAGAACGGGCAGAACAGAACGGGCAGAACAGAATGGGGCAGAACAGAATGGGGCAGAACAGAACGGGCAGAACAGAACGGGCAGAACAGAACGGGGCAGAACAGAACGGGGCAGAACAGAACGGGGCAGAACAGAACGGGGCAGAACAGGACAGAACAGTGTGCTTTCACTGGGATTCACTGGAGAGGATGTTCCACTCTAATTCCTCTTATAAACTGGGTGGTTCGAGCCCTGAATGCTGATTGACTGACAGCCGTGGTTTATCAGACCGTATACCACGGGTATGACAAAACATTTTTTTTTACTTCTCTAATTATGTTGGTATCCAGTTTATAATAGCAATAAGGTACCTCGGGGGTTGCGTCGTGCCTAAGAACAGCCCTTAGCCTTGGTATATTGGCCATATACCACACCTCCTCGTGCCTTATTGCTTAATTGAACCACATCCATGTATGGAAAATGGACTGGGCGTTAAGTATGAAGTAACATAATAATAAGTTGTGTGATAACTTCACAATACACGCACTGTATTGAAGTCTCATCAAACTCTGTTGACTCATGTTCTCTTTATTGAGTTTAGTCCTGCCGCTGACACTGCAACAAAGTCTCACAGTCCACACAACAAGGTCACGCACACAGACGCACACACACTCACACATATTGTTCCACACACTTCTACAGACGGCTGTCAATGTTTGACACACACACACACACACACACACACACACACACACACACACACACACACACACACACACACACACACACACACACACATACACACACACACACACACACACACACACATACACACACACACGCACACCAATCGATTACCCCAGTCACCACTCAGTGTAGCAGTTTCTCTCTGAGCCCCCAGGCTAGAGTTGATGGAAAATAGACTAACGAGCAGGCAGGGAGTACATCATCATGTCACTACAGAGACCGCTGAGGGACACATCTAACAAGGTTTTGGGGCATGTTGGCCCGATGCACTCTGGGAGTTGATGTTTATTTGACATGTTCCAGGTGCCAAAGTCGGGGGATGGCCAGCCCAGTGCAGAGATGACCCAGGAGGGGCTGGGTGCCACAAAGCAAATCTCCTATAAGACAGAGATCATAGGTGGAGTCCCCATCATCACTGCCACACAGGTAAGGAAGATGCACCAGTCTGGCCCAGCACTAACCAGGCCCTAACCAAACATGAGTACGGTTGCAAACATTCAGGAAACTTTACCAACATTCTCAGATTTTCCAGATGTCCCGGTTGGGATATTCCTGGAATCAAGAAGGAATAAGCAGGATATCCTGGACTCCCTCACCTGGGATTTCTGGAAAACCTGGGGGAGTTTCTGAAAATCTGCAACCCTTAACACGAGTAAATAGACATATCTGACATATGTTTGAAGGCCATTTGCTCAGCTGTGGCTTGGAACAGTTAGGTCAAATCTGTCAAATTAGGGCAGTAACGAGAAACATTCCATAACTGAGTTTTTGTTCCCTTAGTAACTTGATTTTAGCCATGTTAATCAGCTATATAAATAGATGGTCTGACTGAATAGAAATGTCCATGGATCAGGCCATCTTTTAGATAGTGACAGACATTGAGCTTAATGTTCCTCTGAGGAGGAGCTCACTGTGTGGTGTGTTTTCTGGTACGTATGAGCGGTACCAGTCATATCCTGTCTTGTGCTGGTATATGGTATGTAGCAAGGCCTCTTAAAAAACACTGGCTGAAAGTGAAAAGTTACATCCAGATGCACAAGCTATGATGTCACTTCCTGTGTGGGCAGTGGCGGTGCAGTGGTCCGGCCTCAACTTCAGCTTATGGAACAGCCAGTGAATTCTCTATCATTATTGTTTGCTGTTACCACACATTTCTAGTCACTGGAGATGATGATATGGTGGGGGGCTTGCCACACACACGTATGGGATTGTGTGTGTGTGTGTATTTGTATCTGTCTGTCTAACGTGTGTGTGTGTGTGTGTTGGCGTGCCCGATATACTCCCATGCGTGCGTCTGTGCGTTACACTTACATGTGCGTGTCCTGCGGTGCAGGAGCAGGGCGACGGGGGGCAGAACGGAGCAGAGCGGGGGAGCCAGCGGAAGGCCCACAGCCAGCTGCCCTACTTCCTGGGGCGAGGGGCGCAGGACCAGGCTCTCATCAAGGCTGGATACTGTGTGAAGCAGGGAGCCGTGGTGAGTAGAGACGGTACAGACAGTGGGAGAAGTCTTCCCGGTGCTGTAGCACGAGAAGCCCACACTAGGACCATGGTCGCGTTCGTAACGGAACGCAATGGAAAACGTTTCTGTCCGTTTTCTTCCTTGTGTTGCCTAATGAATACATCACAAGCTCAGGAATTCTCCCTCAGCTACAAGCTTTTTATACTAGCGGTATTCCTGGCTGTGTGTGTTTGTCGACCTATAGGATTATGATGTGTTGGAGTTGGATAGCAGCAGGTATCTGACCAGCTGTTTCAGAGGGTGAATTATATCCCTCATCGTTGTCCTGCCTTTGACCTAACTTCTCTTAGCTCTCTGTTAATGGAACATATTAACCACAGTAATCCAGCCATTCTAAAGCAAACAGTGTCGGAATAGCTATCAATTAGCAGCATTCTTAGCAAGTCAAAAGGATTTGGAGGAGCAGGAAATGTTGCCAGCCATCTGTGATTTGTTTTCCTTTCTCTTCCGCAGATGAAGAACTGGAAGAGGAGATACTTCTTACTGGAGGAGAACGCGGTCAGCTACTTTAAGTCAGACCTGGTTAGTGGGAATGTGGCTCTGTCCTCTCCTCCTTCTGTGGGCGGCTGTGAGCAAGGTGACACACACTCCACACAAAATGACCTTGAGCCGCCCACGCCAACACACACCCACACACAATTCAAAGGAGCTGCCTGACCCCGTTGGCTAGCAGTTTGTCTTTGTTTTCCACCTGTGTTTCACAGACCCCTAGAGCTCCGGACAGACACACACAGATTAGATAAGAGCCGACTCCAGGCCTGTGCATTGTTGCAGGCTCCCAAAGCTCTTGGCACAGCTACTAATAAACAGGACTTCCAAATGGACAAGCTGGGTTTTGATTCATCGTCCACGCTGGCCCAGATTCTCAGCATTTCTATTCTGTACTGTAGCTAGACGAATGCTAGATTGTTGATAAATCTGTTTGTCCCACTCACATTCTGCACCTCCTCTCTCATGGTCTGAGAGGTAGAGAACGAGTTCAGACAAGTTTTCTCCCTCCTTTACTCCCTACGTTTTTAGGATAAGGAGTGGCTTGTGTAGTGAATGAGCTTGTCTCCCATTGGCCCTAACAGATTTTTGTACAATTTAGAATGTTCCACACCACGTATAGCCAAGGGTGTGCAGCATCTTAAATGTATAAGGGCATAAGACGAGACCCAGATGCAGACACGGGAGGCAGATGGTTTGAGTCTTTGATATTTATTATAATCCAAAAGGGGTAGGCAAGATAATGGTCGTGGACAGGCAAAAGGTCAAAACCAGTTCAGAGTCCAGGAGGTACAGCGTGGCAGGCAGGCTCGAGGTCAAGGCAGGCAGAATGGTTAGGCAGGCAGGTACAGAGTCCAGAAACAGACAAGGGTCAAAACTGGGAGGACTAGCATAAAGAGAATAGAAAAAAAGCAGGAACACGGGAAAACCACGCTGGTTGACTTGAACATACAAGACGAACTGGCACAGAGAGACAGGAAACACAGGGATAAATACACCGGGGAAAATAAGCAACACCTGGAGGAGGTGGAGACAATCACAAGGACAGGTGAAACAGATCAGGGCGTGACAAAATCAAGGTGGTGGTGACAAAATCAGGGCGTGGTGGAAAACTGTGTTTTATTAAGACATAGTGCTGGGAAAGTAACCAATTGTCATATCTGAGTAGAAGTAAAGATACCTTTATAGAAAATCACTCTAGCAAAAGTCATCCAGTAAAATACTACTTGAGTAAAAGTCTAAAAGTATTTGGTTTTAATATACTTAAATATCAAAATTAAATGTAATTGCTAAAATATACTTAAGTATTAACAGTAGAAGTATAAATAATTAATTAAATAATTCATAATTAAGTAAACCCATTTAAAAAAAAAAAAACATTTTTACGGATAGCCAGGGGCACACTCGAACACTCAGGCATCATTTACAAACAAAGCATTTTTTTTGTGATTCCCCGAGATCAGAGCCAATAGGGATGACCAGGGATGTTCTCTTGATAAGTGTGTGAATTCGACCATTTTCCTGTTGTGCCAAGCATTAGAAAGGTAACAAGTACTTTTAGGTGTCAGGGAAAATGTATGGAGTAAAAAGTACATTATTTTCTTTAGGAATGTAGTGAAGTAAAATCGAAAGTTGTCAAAAGTATAAATAGTAAAGTAAAGATACCCCCCAAAAATTCTTAAGTAGTACTTTAAAGTATTTTCACTTAAGTAGTACTTTACACCACTGTTAAGACAGTACACATATTTTTCAGTTTTTTCCCCTTCTTCTTGCCATTAAAACTAGTTAAGGAGGAAAATGATACCTTTACAGCCTGAATGGAGGATGCTTTATGTACGAGACGGTCCACGGGGGAAACAAGTGTATTACCGGGAATGCACATTAATCCTAGAATATAGTGCAGATCTAGCGAGTACTATTGGCTGTCTAGACTAGGCCTGGGTGTGTTCTCTCTCCAGACCACTTCATCTCTCCAGCCTCTCCTACTAAAGTACCATTACAGCCTCTAACCCAGGGCCAAAGACATGCAGAGATACGTCTCTTATAGAGATTATGCTGTGTGTGTGTGTGTGTGTGTGTGTGTGTGTGTGTGTGTGTGTGTGTGTGTGTGTGTGTGTGTGTGTGTGTGTGTGTGTGTGTGTGTGTGTGTGTGTGTGTGTGTGGTTATAGGGGAACAGGGGTGTTGCCTTTAGGGATTTTGCATCGCACACTACCGTTCAAAAGTTTGGGGCCACTTAGAAATGTCCTTGTTTTTGAAAAAAAGCAAATGTTTTGTCCATTAAAATAACATCAAATTGATCAGAAATACTGTGTAGACATTATTAATGTTGTAAATGACTATTGTTGTTGGAAACAGCAGATTTTTTAATGGAATATCTACATAGGCGTACAGAGGCCCATTATCAGCAACCATCACTCCTGTGTTCCAATGGCACCTTGTGTCAGCTAATCCAAGTTTATCATTTTAAAAGGCTAATTGATCATTAGAAAACCATTTTGCAATTATGTTAGCACAGCTAAAAACTGTGGTTCTGATTAAAGAAGCAATAAAACTGGCCTTCTTTAGACTTGTCGAGTATCTGGAGCATCAGCATTTGTGTGTTTGATTACAGGCTCAAAATGGCCAGAAACAAAGACCTTTCTTCGAAACTCGTCAGTCTATTCTTGTTCTGAGAAATTAAGGTTATTCCATGTGAGAAATTACCAAGAAACTGATGATCTCCTACAACGCTGTGTACTGCTCCCTTCACAGAACAGCGCAAACTGGCTCTAACCAGAATAGAAAGATGATTGGGAGGCCCCGGTGCACAACTGAGCAAGAGGACAAGTACATTAGAGTGTCTAGTTTGAGAAACAGACGCCTCACAAGTCCTCAACTAGCAGCTTCATTAAATAGTCCTCAATTCTTTCTATTCTGGTTAGAGCCAGTTTGCGCTGTTCTGTGAAGGAAGTAGTACACAGCGTTTTACGACATCTTCAGTTTCTTGCAAAAGGGTTTTATAATGGTCAATTAGCCTTTTAAAATGATAAACTTAGATAAGCTAACACAACGTGCCATTGGAACACAGGAGTGATGGTTGCTGATAATGGGCCTCTGTACGCCTATGTAGATATCCCATAAAAAATAATCAGTTTCCAGCTACAATAGTCATTTACAACATTAATAATGTCTACACTGTATTTCTGATCAATTTGATGTTATTTTAATGGACAAAAAATGAGCTTTTCTTTCAAAAACAAGGACATTTCTAAGTGTGTGTGTGTGTGTGCTGCCGTTGCCCCAGGAGGCTTCCCCTGTGTAACACTACCCTGCTTTATGGTTTAGCAGGATGAGAGAAAGAATTGCATACAATTACAGACTCGCCCTGTGTCTGCGTCAAAAGGCAATTATCTGCAATGAACACTGGTTATAGTATGAATATATATATTATATAAATACCCCAGGATCAGACCTAGGCCCCCTCTCTGCAGCCCCTCTTCTCTTTATTAGGCTTCAATCTGGACAGGGATCCTATTAGTATAGCATAATGCCAATGATCATGAATACTCCCCTTCTACCTTCTCTGTGTCCTCTCTATTCAAGGAACATCAGGAACTAGCTCTTGGGTTGTCATGCTACATTAGGCTTTACTTTTAGGTGTTGCCATGTTGTCATGTTGTCAGGTGAATTACATCTTGTATACATTTTCTGTCTCTTTCTCTCTCTCGCTCTCTCGCTCTCTCGCTCTCTCTCTTGCTCTCTCTCTCTCTCTCTCAGGAGAGGGAGCCTCTGCGTGTGATCCCGCTGAAAGAGGTTCACAAAGTTCAGGAGTGCAAACAGAGGTCAGTGTCTTTTCCACTTTAGACACTGAGCTGGACAGATTGGCTATTGACGCTGACAGGCATAGTGCCAAAGTGAACGGACATGGCATGTCTCGCAAATAGCATCCTATTCCTTATTTAGAACACTGCTTTTGACCAGGAATAGAGTGCCATTTGGGATCAGACATGGCTAACAACTGTAGCGTGCTCACAGATAAGAATACATGTTGGACATGGACCAACAGATGGCGATGCGTTCTTACATTCAGACCCAGTGATTTCTGTCGCCGGGATGTTTGAATATTATTGAAAGTGGTGTCATCTCTTTCCATCCAGTGACTTAATGCAGAGGGACAATCTATTTGAAGTCGTCACAAGCTCAAGGACCTTCTACATGCAGGTGGGACATTTTCTTTCTCAGGGTAATAGATGAACAAATAGATTTCATTCCAGCAAAAACTGACGAAGAGATACAGTCAGTGTTCCTTGCCATTGTCACAGTGACCTCCTCCTTTTCTCTCTGTTTCCTACGTGTCTCCTCTTCTTCCTCCCCCTCTAGTCGGACAGTCCAGAGGAGATGCACAGCTGGATCAAGGCCATCTCAGGAGCCATTGTGGCCCAGCGGGGGCCCGGACGCTCAGCTGCCTCTGTACGTATTCAGTCTGGGGCTGGGCCTGAGCCACTGGTCCTGCATACTGGTTCTGCATGACCAATAGGGTGTTGACACTTTAGTTGTAGCCAAGAATTACAGAACACAAGTGGTTCCCCTAACCAAGGGCTTGATGGTTAGTTGGATCAGGTATGTTTGTGCTTGGTCAGAATAAAAGCCTGCACGTCCTGTGGACCAGTATTGGAGACCTCTGCTCAGAGGGGAGATACTTTACTGTCTTTGGAGGAAATCCATGTTTGAGTCTACATCCGTGTCTCTAGTTTCCACATGTTTCTGTCTGTTGAAGAGCAAACATTAAAATCCGGTTTGGATGTAACCCATTCACCCATTCACCCACCACCCACCCCAGCTTACAAACTGGACATCACAGTTCAATTTCTGTACCTGTGTGCCGCCTTGATTTTCCTAATTGTTTTGTTGGTTTCCATGTCCTATTTTTGCATTGACATAATTATAGTACACAAGGCAGTATTCGATCTCCACTCACAACCAGGTGATCCAGCTACACTTCAAACCCCTAACCAACGGGTACCCTAACTCACACACACACACACACACGCACGCACGCACGCACGCACGCACGCACGCACGCACGCACGCACGCACACACACACACACACACACACACACACAGAGACACACACACACACACACACACACACACACACACACACACACACACACACACACCCCCCCCAGCCCCTCTCCTGTTCTCTCTCTAATACCTTCCTCTCTCAGCCGGAGCGTCTTCCCCTCCCCCTCCTCCTCCCGTTCTCTCTCTTCTAATGAAGATGTGCACTACTGTGTTCTTGCAGATGCGTCAGGCCCGTCGGCTGTCGAACCCTTGTATACAGAGGTATACATTCCGCAATGGTGAATGCAGCACGTATGTGAGCCCCCGTGTCAGTCAAGCAGCTTCCTCTGTTTGTTTTGCAGACGTAGTCCTAGGTTGCATCTGAAATGGCACTCTTTTCCCTATTTAGTGTAATGCTTTGGACCAGGACCCATAGGGAGGACTCTGGTCAAAATAAGTGCACTATATACGGAATAGGGTGCCATTTCGGACACAGCACAAGTCTAATGTAGTGGAATAGAGCTTTGATGATTGCTTAATCCCCTCTGAAACTCTCAAGCAAGCCCATTTAATAGATAGACTTCCATCTCATGCTTGAGTGCTGATCATTAGCCCCTCCCCGTTCTCCGTCCTAACTGGTCTGGACAGGCATAATCTAATCTGCCATTGATTGGTCAGACTAACTCGCCTGGTCCACATGACCTCACTCCTCGCCATCCTTCCGGAGCTTAGTATGGTCTGGTCCCGACCAGGCTTCTTTGAAAACCTCCTCTATGTCATTGTTGGTTTTCAGTACCTTCTGCCTCTTTTTCCTCCATCCTCATCCGGCAGGTAGCCTAGTGGTTAGAGCGTTGGGCTGACAAGGTAAAAATATGTCGTTCTGCCCCTGAACAAGGCAGTTATCACACTGTTCCTAGACTGTCATTGTAAATAAGAATTTGTTCTTAACTGACTTGCCTAGTTGAATAAAAAAATCCCACTTTCATGCATTTATAACTGATTTTGTGACCTCCAGTCTGCGTGTTTGTTCCTTTATACAGATAATACAGTCATCTGGCCTCCATGTGCAAGAAATTATTCCATATAGAACTGTCTTGCGTCACTGGGTTCCAATGTAGCTTGGGAAGCTGTAGTGTAGTAGCCTGTTGTACAGTTACCGGTAGCTGCTAGCTAGGTCTGGTAGCTGCTAGCTAGGTCTGGTAGCTGCTAGCTAGGTCTGGTGATGCATGTTCCCCCACCTCTCCTAGAAACACACACAGCAATCCTCAAGGTTGACCATTATATCTTCATTCATTCATCCATTGGCTTCAACATCTTACACTTGCCAACTTTGAGACTTTTTAACATTGCCACATTGCTTTTAGAGTCTCTTGTTACTAGCACTGGCTGCTAAAGGGAGGACGGCTCATAGTATTGGCTGAAATGAAGTGAATAGAATGGCAACAAACACATGGAAACCACATGGAGTTCGATACCATTCCATTGATTCCGTCCCAGCCATTACTATGAGTCCGTGCTCCCCATTTAAGGTGCCACCAGCCTCCTGTGATGTCTAGTAGTTTGAAGCCTCTCATGTTCTCTAATGACCCAGTAATACTGTGATTTCACGTCAACATGTCCTCATGCACCCCACCCCTTCAACACATAGTTATGTTCTCCGAGCTCTACCCATCTATTCTAAATGTCATCCCTCTGCCCATTTTTCCTGGACGCTCGTGCTGTGTCACTTTTTCCATCTCTCACTTCCTCATCGTCTAATATTTTCACGCCCTTGCTAAAACGAGATACTCCTAAACAGTTTTTTCGCTCGCTGTAACTGGTCATCTTTTCACTAACTTTTGGGCATCTGTTTTCGTTGTTGTGTCTTTTCTCCCTGTCGTGTTTTTCAGAGATTAAAATGTGACAGTGAGTTACTAACATTCCCCAAGTGAGCTCTACTGTACCATCCCTTCTGCTGCTGCTGCTATTCTGCTTCCTCTTCCTCCAACTACATCTGCTGCCTTTGTTTCACTCCTGCTTCCACTACTGTAACCCTTTGCACCAGCACCACTGTTGATACTACTACTACTACTACTACTACTACTACTACTACTACTGCTGCTGCTACCCTGCTCTGCCACCCTGTGCCACTGCCCTCACTACAGCACTGTGACTGACCTGACTGAGTCCCCTGCGTCCAGTGCTTCTGAATCTGAATGACTTTGTCCCCCTCCTCCGTCCGTTCCCTCAACCCCTCCCTCTCCTACACTATGCAGGAGCACAGCGACCACTCTACCACCAGCATCCCTTCCAGCTTCTACTGCAGCAGCAACCACGGGGGACCCCCCGCCCCTCGCTCGCCCGTCCAGGCAGAGCCACCCTACCCCCAGCCCCAGGGGGGCCCGGGCCCTTACCTGGGACAGCCAGGACTTCATGGGCCTGCTGCCCTGGAGAGGCCACCCGGAGGCACCACCACCACCCCGCTCCCGCCTCTCCCTCCAGGAGACCCCCCGCCTGTCCAAGTGAGCGCCTCGTCCCTGTACCACACCAACGCCGACCGGGAGGACCGGTCGCCATGGAGACGGCGCAGCGAAGTAGAGAGCGACCAACTGGAAATCTCCACCCTCAGCTTCGAGGACTCAGATCTGCATGTCAGCCAGGTGTGAGCCTCTAGTCTAACCCCTGACCTTTGACCTCTAACCCCTGCCTCACAGGACACCGCAAGCTCTCACCCATAACCCCACTCCCCCTTCCCTCCACCACCTGTCCTTCACTCCCCATGCACAGTGGATGCAGGTGGATTCACACTGACACAAAGGGGACTGGGCAGTTATCACCAATGACAAACGGAAAGCCAATCAAAAGTGACCAAAAAATGGAGCTGAACCAATCAGAGCCGACCTGGCCCTCAGGAAGACAGGAAGTGGTCCCTGGTTGTCATTAGGTGAATGCACCAATTTGTAAGTCGCTCTGGATAAGAGCGTCTGCTAAATGACTTAAATGTAAATGTAAATGTAAATGGTTGTGATTGGTGATCGTCTACTCTACCCCTGTATCGAGAGCTTCTCTTAACAGAGCCAATGGCGTGATGTGTCAGGAGAAGGAGACCTTGTCAGGTGTTTGGTTTTAGTTCAGTCTCTTTCGTTGTTGATATTTCTGTTGGGTGTTGCTCTTTCTCTCTTGGTGTTGGCATTGTGTGGTATGATTCAATTACATCATCCCTTGTCCATTGGCTAAAGAGGTTACTGATTTAGCTTACTCTGCTGAGAAACTCAATGCTCACGTTTCTTACCTTCTCCACCTTCTCCTTCTTCTCCCTGACGTCACGTGATTTACTGTTATCAGGGTTGTTGGGCCTAATTTAAAGAGGCGTTAGATGTTATTTTTATTGATAGTTATGTAAACGAAAAAGTTGTAACTGTCGACAATGAGACAACCCCACTCGTATACACAATGGTTTAGATTTGTATGTACTTTTAAGATGTTAGATATATTTTCTTTTAAGCTGACCATTTAGTTTTTATCCAAAGCATGCCGTTGTGGAAACACCTAATGAAATATGAAACCAAAATCTTAAAAAGAACCTGTTGAAATTCCGTGCACCATTCTTGCTTTCGGGTGTTTTTTGGAGTGAGTGGGTCTTGTGTATATTTCTGTTTTTAGTACTCCTTTAGAAATGCTTTGAGTCCTTATGCTCTAATGAAAGTTACACCTGTTGTGTTCGTTCAGACTCTCTCTTTCTCTCTCAATCAGTCACACACACACACACACACACACACACACACACACACACACACACACACACACACACACACACACACACACACACACACACACACACACACACACACACACACACTGTCACACCAAGGTGTTTTGCCAAATTTAAGTCCTGCACTGTAATGTTATGTGCCTGTCAACGTTAGCATGCATTTGTATAGTGACTTCTCCCTCAGGAGGACAGATATGCACAGTACAGTACAATACATCTATAGGCCTGTGGGTATGGCCTTTTAACTGGCACTTTGTGGATACAATGTGGGCAGATAATCTGCCCGCTACACTTGATCTGTTTTATGGGTGTTCCTTTGACGTCCTCTTCTCTACTGTATGAGTACTGTACTACTTTTCTCAATGCTGTGACGGTTTGTTTGCGTGTCTGTGGGGAAGACATAGGGTACCTGCGTTGCCAATATGGTGGAAGACGGGAGGAGGGTTTGACCTTTGGCCTCAGCTGTGTGCTCTTCCTGTTTTTACTGTGTTGCACAACTCTTACTGTAATAGCTGCTGAAGTGCCTGCGTTCTTTCTATAGAGGAAAAAAAAACAAGAAGCTATTTTGACCCTTTTAATTGTGTACCTGATGTTCTTAAATCGTGTGCATTATTTATTAAGTGGAGTTTGAAAATAAATCAATGGATTCAAGTTGGTGTGACTTTTTGCTTCATGTTTGATTTGACTCAAGTCATGTAAATAATGTAATTTTTGTGTTGGCTGTAGATTGACACTATGTACTGCTGAAGGAAGTAACTACAAGTCCTTTTTTGATCAAATATTTTTTATTCCATTCAATACAATGTCTGCTATGTTCCTTTGTAACCTCACATTTTCCAGCATGTAACTAGATTGCATTTAGAGATGTCACCAATTTACAGCGTTAACAGTTGCCACTTCAAGGCCTGGTAAGACCATAGGAAAGAACCCGGCCAAACAGGGTTCTAGCGCCATCTATTGGCATTGTTTATAGGCATCTATGGTCAACTGAGATTGTTGATAGAGGTTTACTGTCAATTGGAAGTATTTGTATTATTAATACATCTTAACCTAACGTAGCAGGCGTAAAAAAATGCCTGAGCGGTGTCCCCACATCTGTTTTTCAGGGGAAACGGAAGTTAGGTTGAAAATACTGTATCCCTGAAAACCGGAAAAATCCGCTTTCTACCAACCCCATGGAGAGTGAATACATCTAAACATTTAGTAAATATCTATCTCATTCACCACTGTTTGGTCTTCTGAACTACACACGGTGGTCTTAATGTGAATCCCATCAGTATGGATGATCACGGCGACATCATACCCCTAAGGTTGCATCCAAAATGGCATCCTATTCACGGTGGCAGGTAGCTTAGTGGTTAGAGCGTTGGGCCAGTAACCGAAAGGTTGCTTGATCGAATCCCCGAGCTGACAAGATAAAAAATATGTTCTTCTTCCCCTGAACAAGGCAGTTAACCCACTGTTCCTAGGCTGTCATTGTAAATAAGAATTTGTTCTCAACTGACTTGCCTGGTTAAATAAAAAATCCCTATATAGTTTGACAAGGGCCCATAGAGATCTGAGGGAAAGTAGTCCCCTAAACCTGGAGATGGCCTGTCCCTCATACTGAGCAGTTGGCGAGAGCTGTCTGTTGTGACTGAGAGGCCCCTGGTTTCTCGTAGGAAAAACCAGCTGGAATACATTGTGCCCTCGGAGCTGGCCAGGCATGACTCATGGCCACACTGTTATGATGCATAGGTATAAGGAAAGAAATCCTGCTCTGAAACTCTTGTTTGGATTGGGAACAAAATGGCACTCCTCTTCTGCTCCCATTTGAGTCTCATTAGACGAAACACAGAAATAACAAACTGCTTAAACATATTGGAATGGGTTTCCGAGAGTTTGGATGTTACTGGGAGGGAATGAGTTCAGCCAGTGCTTGTTGTTGCAGCAAATTAGATTCAAGACCCAACAGTTGGAATCTGTCTCCATTGTTGAGTTCAAGTTTGAATAACTCTGAATTTGATTCAAAGGGACATTCGTAGTGCTTCATTAGAACTCGTAAGTTCACACTTAATGGGCTTGTATTGAGAACGATGGGCTTGCCAGATAGTGTCACTCTAAAGAACACAAACTGGAAAGAAACCTCTGGGAAATCTATATATATTGATGACTGCAGTGAGTACAGTTGACCTTGGTCAGGACATGGGGAACTAGGGACCTAGACATGCAGGCTGGACACCACAGTGTAATGATGCTGTGAAGACCGCAGGTCTCTGACCACTGATCCCAGGTCTGTTCTGCTGGCCCTTGGCTGTCAGGGTCAGTTGTACGCATCAGGTGTGTTCTGATCCCAGGTCTGTTCTGCTGGCCCTTGGCTGTCAGGGTCAGTTGTACGCATCAGGTGTGTTCTGATCCCAGGGCCTGTGCCGGGAAGTGATGATGTCAGCAATGATGACATGGCCCCTAACGGAAACCTCTAAGTGAGTTGAGGATAACATAAACAGCTGCAAGAACTCTGTAACCACAGCAGAGCCTCCATGGTCCAACCCAGTGCCTATCAATGGCCGGGTCCAGCTCTTGATCATCCTCATTTTTCTGGGGTGCTGAGGCTTTCTCCACACTGGTTCTGGGTGCCTAATGGAGATCTCACTGAGGGAGTGGTTGGAGCCTAACGTCTGCACAGCCAGAGAACACAGCAAGATTCCCTTCTTCCCTTCTTCCGTCCTTAATCGATTCATCGCTGTGCCAGAATATGTTAAGTAACCACAGTTATTTGTGTGTGTGTGTGTGTGTGTGTGTGTGTGTGTGTGTGTGTGTGTGTGTGTGTGTGTGTGTGTGTGTGTGTGTGTGTGTGTGTGTGTGCGTGCGTGCGTGCGTGCGTGCGTGCGTGCGTGCGTGCGTGCGTGCGTGCGTGCGTGCGTGCGTGTGTGTGTGTTCCAATGTAATGGTGCAAAAGTGCAACTGAATATTAGAGATATACTTCCGCATCTTTTGCAGACATATATGCATTAGACTGGTTCTGAGAAACTCCATGCATTACAGTATATGTGACATAAGCAACTGTGGATCCTTGATAAGCACTATATAAAACAAATGTGTTATTATTATCATCATTATTATTAGACGTTTCCTGCTCAACCAATCACTGCTTTGCATGCCTGGCTTCCAGTTTCTTTTTTCACATCTCCCATGATTCAAATTAGGAGAAAGACACAAACAGCCCAAATCCCCCACCAACCAAAATAATGTATAAAACAAAACAGAGTTGTTCAATTATCCTGAAATGGTAAGCTCTCCACTCTGTCATTGCATTGCTGCAATTAACTTAATTCCCCCCACGTGTATTATTTATTTCCCGCTGTAAAAATAATAAGCACTCCCAGATTAAATTGAAAGTGAACAATAAATGTTACAAGATATGATGTAAATTTGGCAACAATGTCAGGTAGCCTAGCGGGTGGGTAGTTAGCCTTGTGGGTAGTTAGCCTAGCGGGTGGCAGGTAGCCTAGCGGGTGGGTAGTTAGCTTATCAGGTGGCAGGTAGCCTAGCGAGTGGGTAGTTAGCCTAGCGGATGGGTAGTTAGCCTAGCGGCGGTCAGGTAGCCTAGCGGGTGACAGGTAGCCTAGCGTGTAGCAGGTAGCCTAGCGGTTAAGAGCTTTGGGCCAGTAAACAAAAGGTCACTGGTTCGATCAACTAAATGAAAAAAAAAATTGTGCCCATGAGCAAGGCACTTAACCCTAATTGCTCTGGCTAAGAGTGTCTGCTAAATGACAAAAAAAAACATAAGAAACTCTGGCTCAAGCTTTGGAACCAACCGTCTACTCTACGCACCAACACAAACCTATAAAGTTCCAACTGCACTGCTGTCTCCCTGTGCAACTTTAGACTCACTTCTATAAGAAAGAACTTCACTTGGTAGAAGCTTCTTAGTCAATTTAATGGACCAGCAACACTTCAGCACCTAATAAGATAAATGGTAGAGCTCAGCTGGGTCTTTTGCCCACTAGTACGGTTCAGGATAAAGGACAATGTGTTCCCACAGAAAGATGGCTCTCTACAGCCAGCTGTGGTTAGCCAACACCACCAACCACTGCCAATATATTTTGGGAACAGGACAATGACGATTAGGAGTGTTGTGGTCAGATTTTAATCAAGTAAAGAACATTGTCTCTTGTGACTAATGTGGCTTTCTTTGACATCCAGCACCTGTGGGCTGCAGTATTACTGCACTGTAGATCTTTCTCCCTCAACCTGCTGGTGGTTCTTGTTTCTCAGCTGTAATGGGGATGTGCTTTAGCACTGGCAGCAGCATGGCATGCACCAGGAACATGGAGGGTGAACAGGATATGTCCTGCACAAGGGTGGGGAACAAGATAACCTTTTTGGACACCACACTCCAAAGAGCAAGTTCTGCAGGCTCAAGTTTAGTCTTATCTTGATTATTGTCCAGTCGTGTGGTCCAGTGCTGCAAGGAAAGACCTAGTTAAGCTGCAGCAGGCCCAGAACAGAGCGGCACGTTTTGCTCTTCATTGTAACCAGACGGCTGAAATAAATACTATGCATGCCAGTGTCTCTTGGGTAAGAGTTGAGGAGAGGCTGACTACATCACTTCTTCTTTTTATAAGAAACATTGTGTTGAAAATCCAAAATTGTTTGCATAGTCAACTTACACACAGCTCTGACACACACACTTATCCCACCAGACATGCCACCAGGGGTCTTTTCATAGTCCCCAAATCCAGAACAAATTCAAGAAAACGTACTGTATTATATAGAACCCTTATTGCATGGAACTTCCTTCCATCTCATATTGCTCAAATAATCAGCAAACCTGGTTTCAAATAACAGATAAAGCAACACCTCACGGCACAACACCTCTCCCCTAATTGACTTAGATAGTTTGTGTGTATGCGTTGACATGTAGGCTACGTGTGCCATTTAAAAAATGTATGTAGTTCTGTCCTTGAGCTGTTCTTGTCTAATGATGTTCTGTATTATGTTTCATGTTTTGTGTGGACCTCAGGAAGAGTAGCTGCTGCTTTTGCAACAGCTATTGGGGATCCGAATAAAATACAAAATACTTCAAGTCAAAACCCTGTTTGTGGTGTCTCGGCTGGCAGAAATATCATTATAAACTGGGTGGTTCGAGCCCTGAATGCTGATTGGCTGAAAGCTGTGGTATATTGGCCATATACCACACCCCCTCTGGCCTTATTACTTAATTATAGAGCATGGCAATTTAACCATGCTGAAATGACCTCCCCCTAGCTGATATAAGACGTTCATAGTGTCTTGTCCCTCCAAAGAACACAAACGTTCTTACTTATCAACATCCACAGTATTACATAAGCTACAGTAAAGTAATGTTTCTGCTGGTGGTAGTCAAAACCACGAAATGAGCAGAGCTGTGCTGATGGGAATGGGTTGAGACTCATTCGTTTTGTGGGCCATTTGGAGTGTGTCTCTGTGTTGATGATGGGGCTGTGAAAGGCGAGCGGGTGTGACTCATACGTGCTGGAACAGCCAGGTTCGGAAGACATGGATGAGGGGATGGAGAGGAGTGGAGGGGAGGATGTTTCCCGGAGTTCTGTTTGACTCCCCTCCAGCATCACTCACATCGTAAACTGTGATGAGATGTCGAGGGTCCCATAAACGATCCCTGAACATGCCAGTGGGTCAGAATCACTTTTCTCAGACCAGCAGCACTGTGTGAGTTCTCTTAAGCTAGGCCCTTTAGGACGCTCCGATTCAGTCAACTCTGACACTCGTTGATGTTAGTTGTTTTCTGTAGTGGCATCCTCGAGAATCTAATTGTGATCATACATAACAATTTCCTGTCACAATCTGTCAGAATAGATTTGTAACAAAATTATAATTCATATTTTTCAAATTTAGTTATTCAGATCCTACAAGTGATCAACACAGCTCCCAAACACTCCCAACGCTCTCACTCCCAGTGGCTATGAGAAAAGTGAAGAGTGGGCGGTTTCTCCAGCATAACTGCCTGGGAGTTAGTGTTACATTCACTGTAGCTGTCGACACTTAAACCAAAATGAGCAAGCGCTTGGTGTTCCTGTTCCCGTTCACTGTTGTTCCCGTTCACTGTTGTTCCCGTTCACTTTTGTTCCCGTTCACTGTTGTTCCCGTTCACTGTTGTGTTGTTCCCGTTCACTGTTGTTCCCGTTCACTGTTGTTCCCGTTCACTGTTGTTCCCGTTCACTGTTGTTCCCGTTCACTGTTGTTCCTGTTGCCTTGGGGCGGCAGGTAGCCTAGTGGTTAGAGCGTTGGGCCAGTAACCAAAAGCTTTCTAGATCGAATCTAAAAATCTGTTCTGCCCCTGAACAAGGCTGTTCCTAGGCTGTCATTGTAAATAAGAATTAGTTCTTAACTGACTTGTCTAGTTAAATAAAGGTTAAAATCAAAAAAAGTTGTCAATCATACTAAAGGCCTCCGTCATGGCTAGAAAGAATACAGCTTTTGTCAAATGAATATCAAAAGTTGTGTGACGCACTTAAGCGTAGTGGGTGCAGAGTCAGGCGCAGGAGGCAGAAGGAACTGAGTAGTGCTTTAATAGGCACAGGGAACAAATCGTGCGCGCCAAAACACGGGCGCAACAAACACGATACCCAACAAAACACACTACCAAAATACACTACCGCACACAAACACAGTGAAAAGAATAAGCCCGCACAATAAGCCCGTCCCCCGGAGGGCGAGGCGCAGGGCTATCCGGATGGAGGCGATGGAAATCCCTCAACAGTGACGGATCCAAGATGTCCCCCACCGATACCCAGCACCTCTCCTCCGGACCGTACCCCTCCCAGTCCACGGGGTACTGCAGGCCCCTCACCCGGCGTCTTGAGTCCAGAACAGCACGTACTGTATACGCCGGGGACCCCTCGATGTCCAGAGGGGGTGGAGGGACCTCCGGCACCTCACCTTCTTGCAGGGGACCAGCCACCACCGGCCTGAGGAGAGACACATGAAACGAGGGGTTAATACGATAATAGGAAGGGAGTTGTAATTGATAACACACCTTGTTTATCCTCCTCAGGACTTTGAAGGGCCCCACACACTGCGGCCCCAGCTTCCGGCAGGGCAAGCGGAGGGGTAGGTTTCGGGTCGAGAGCCAGACCCTGTCCCCCGGTACAAACACGGGGGCCTCACTGCGGTGGCGGTCAGCGCCCCTCTTCTGCCGTTCACCGGCCTGCTTGAGGGATTCCTGGACGGCCCTCCAGGTCTCCTTGGAGCGCTGCACCCACTCCTCCACCGCAGGAGCCTCAGTCTGACTCTGATGCCACGGTGCCAGGACCGGCTGGTAGCCCAACACGCATTGGAATGGTGACATGTTCGTGGAGGAGTGGCGGAGTGAGTTCTGTGCCAACTCCGCCCATGGGACGTACCTAGACCACTCCCCTGGCCGGTCCTGGCAATACGACCTCAGAAACCTACCCACCTCCTGGTTCACTCTCTCCACCTGCCCATTACTCTCGGGTTGATAACCAGAGGTCAAGCTGACCGAGACCCCCAGCCGCTCCATCAACGCCCTCCACACTCGGGACGTGAACTGGGGACCCCGATCAGAGACGATGTCCTCCGGCACCCCGTAGTGCCGGAAGACGTGGGTAAATAGGGCCTCCGCAGTCTGTAGGGCCGCAGAGAGACCGGGCAATGGGAGGAGACGGCAGGACTTAGAAAACCGATCCACAACAACCAGGACCGTAGTATTCCCCTGAGACGGGGGGGGAGATCGGTCAGGAAGTCCACTGACAGGTGAGACCACGGCTGCTGTGGAACGGGGAGGGGCTGTAACTTTCCTCTAGGAAGGTGCCTAGGAGCCTTACTCTGGGCACACACCGAACAGGAAGAGACATAGAACCTCACGTCCCTAACCAAGGTGGACCAACCAGTACCTCCCCCTAAGACCTCGCGCTGTCCTCGCCACCCCAGGATGACCCGAAAAGGGTAGTGTGTGAGCCCACCGAATCAATTGATCACGGACACCAAGCGGCACGTACTTACGACCTGTAGGACATTTAGGAGGTGCAGGTTCCACCCGTAACGCCCGCTCAATGTCCGCGTCCACCTCCCATACAACCGGTGCCACCAGCTTAGAAGCTGGAAGGATGGAAGTGGGATCTATGGGCCGATCCTCCGTGTCATAGAGACGGGACAGCGCGTTGGCCTTCGTGTTAAGGGAACCCGGTCTATACGAGATAGTAAACCTAAGTGAAAAACATGGCCCACCTTGCCTGACGCGGATTCAGTCTCCTCGCTGCCCGGATATACGCCAGATTGCGGTGGTCAGTCCAGATGAGGAAAGGGTGCTTAGCCCCCTAAAGCCAGTGTCTCCACACCTTCAGGGCCTTTACAGCTAACAACTCCCGGTCCCCCACATCACAGTTACGCTCCGCCGGACCGAGCTTCTTCGAAAAGAAAGCGCAGGGGCGGAGTTTCGGTGGCGTACCCGAGCGCTGTGATAGCACGGCCCCAACCCCAGCCTCGGATGCGTCTACCTCCACTATGAATGCCAAAGAGGGGTCCGGGTGCACCAACACAGGTGCATCAGTGAACAGAGCCTTCAACCGATTGAAGGCTCCGTCAGCCTCTGCCGACCACCGTAAACGCACCGGCCCCCCCCTCAGCAGTGAGGTAATGGGGGCCACCACCTGACCAAGACCCGGATAAACCTCCGGTAGTAATTGGCAAACCCTAAAAACTGCTGCACCTCCTTCACCGTGGTCGGAGTCGGCCAATTACGCACGTCCCTAACTCGGTCACACTCCATCACCACCCCTGAGGTGGAAATGCGAGAACCCAGGAAGGAGATGGCTCGTTTGGAGAACACACACTTCTCAGCCTTAACATATAGGTCATGCTCCAGCAGTCTCTCAAGCACCTTGCGCACCAGAGACACATGTGTGGCGGAATAGATCAGAATATCATCGATATATACAACCACGCCCCGCCCGTGCAGGTCCCTGAGAATCTCGTCTACAAACGATTGAAAGACGGCTGGAGCATTCTTTAACCCATACGCATGATGAGGTACTCATAATGGCCAGATGTAGTACTAAATGCGGTTTTCCACTCGTCTCCCCCCGAATACGCACCAGATTATACCGCTCTTGAGATCCAGTTTCGTGAAAAACCTCTCCCAGTGAAATGATTCCACCGCTGTGGTGATGAGGTAGCGGGTAACTAAACCCCACTGTGATGGAATTGAGACCTCAATAATCAATGCACGGACGCAGACCTCCCTCCTTTTTCTTCACGAAAAAGAAACTCGAGGAGACAGGTGACGTGGAGGGCCGAATGTATCCCTGTCGCAGAGATTCCGTGACATATGTCTCCATAACCAACGTCTCCTCCTGTGACAATGGGTACACGTGACTCTTGGGAAGCGCAGCGTTTACCTGGAGGTTTATCGCACAATCCCCCTGTCGATGGGGTGGTAATTTAGTCGCCCTCTTCTTACAGAAGGCGATAGCCAAATCGGCATACTCAGAGGGAATGAGCACAGTGGACACCTGGTCTGGACTATCCACCGACATGGCACCGATGGAAACTCCCATACACCTACCTGAACACTCCTCTGACAACCCCTGGAGAACCCCCTGTCTCCACGAAATCCTGGGATTGTGACTGGCCAGCCAGGGAACCCCCAGCACCACTGGAAACGCAGGTGAATCGATAAGGAAGTGACTAATCCGCTCCTTATGATTCCCCTGCGTTACCATGTCCACTGGAACCGTGGCCTCCTTGACTAGGCCTGACCGTAATGGTCGGCTATCTAAGGAGTGCACGGGGAAGGGGGGATCTATCGGCACCAGCGGAATACCCAGCTTCCGGGCGAGTCCGCGATCCATAAAGTTCCCAGCTGCGCCTGAATTGACTAGCGCCTTATGCTGGAAAGAGGGAGAAAATTCAAGAAAAAAAATTAAGACAAACATGTGACCAACAAGGGGCTCTGGGTGAGTTTGATGCTGACTCACCTGGGGTGACCGAGAAGTGTTCTGCCTGCCCTCTCGACTCCCAGACAGGCTCCTCCAGCACCGGTCGGCCGTGTGTCCTCTCCGACCACAGCTGGTGCAGGAGGAACCACCTCCTCCGGTACCCCTCGAAGCAGCCCCCCCCCCTAATTCCATAGGAGTAGGAGCAGGAGGGCTGGGAGGTGGAACTGACAGGGCCCTTTCTGAACGCCCGCGGGCAGCTAGCAGATTGTCCAGCCGGATTGACATGTCTATCAGTTCATCGAGGGAGAGAGTGGCTAGCTCCCTGTGGACGTCCTTCCGGAGGCTGCACCAGTAATGGTCTATCAGGGCCCTGTCATTCCACCCGGCCCCAGCGGCCAAAGTCCGGAGCTCCAACACAAAATCCTGCGCGCTCCTCGTCTCCTGCCTAAGGTGGAATAGTCGCTCACCCGCCGCTCTGCCCTCCGGAGGATGGTCAAACACGGCCCGGAAACGGCGGGTGAACTCGGGATAGTGATCCCTCGCCGAGTCGGGCCCACTCCAGAGCTCGGCCCGTCAGGCAGGAGACGAGGACGCTCACACTCTCCTCCCCCGAGGGAATCGGCCTCACGGTAGCCAGGTACAACTCGAGCTGGAGTAAAAACCCCTGGCACCCAGCCGCCGCTCCATCGTACTCCCTCGGGGAGCAAGACGAAGTGCGCTGGAACCGGACACCGCCAGAGGAGTAGGTGGACTCGTCCGGAAGAGCCAGAGATGAGGTGGGGAGACCACTCCTCTCCCATCGGTCCATGCGCTCCATCATCTGATCCATTGCAGACCCAATCCGATGGAGGATGGTGGTATGGTGGAAGACGCGTTCCTCCATCGATGGAAGAGGGGTGGCCGCGGCTCCTGCTGACTCCATATATTGTTAGGGTGCAGGCTTCTGTGACGCACTTAAGCGTAGTGGGTGCGGAGTCAGGCGCAGGAGGTAGAAGGAACTGAGTAGTGCTTTAATAGGCACAGGGAACAAATCGTGCGCGCCAACACACACGGGTGCAACAAACACGATACCCAACAAAACACACTACCACACACAAACACAGTGAGAAGAATAAGCCCGCACAAAGAGCAGGCGGGCCGACCAGCTTAAATAGCCCCACTAAACGTAAACAAGGAACAGGTGTAACTAATAAGACAAAACCAACAGAAAAGGGAAAAGGGATGGTGGCAGCTAGTAGACCGGTGACTACGACCGGCAAGCACCTCCCGAACAGGAAGAGGAGCCACCTTCGGTAGGAGTCGTGACAAGTTGAAACATTTTAGCTAACCCTAACCCTTTTCCTAACCTTAACCTAATTCTCCTAACGTGCTACCATAAGTATCCTAACCTGCTGCGTAAATTATTCTAACCTGCTACATAAATTGTAATCTGACAAAAGCTGTATCCAATTTAGTCGCAATGAGAGTGGTAATAGCAACAAACACAAAACCAGAGTTAGGCTCACAGCACCCTTGGAAATGATGCATTGTGGGAGAGAAACTCTTCAAAGACCATTGCAAGCATCTGTCATTTAAAGTGCATTAGGATTTTAGGGTATTCGATCAATCCATTACAAACAGCACATGGAAGTGATTATATTTGCTTTTGGATTCCAGTACGATGCCATGGAATGGATGAGCATTCCAGAATACTGACGTAGACATTAGGGTTCTCAGAATCATGCAATAACATTAATGGACATAACATACTGTAGGCGTGTGCCTGGCCCTTACCCAGACCCAGACCATCAACAAATCAAGGACTGCAACCCCAAATCTTTAAACTGAACTATGATAACCTTTGCTTTCACTTCATAACTTTCCCGGCTGTAAATTCAACTTCTGAGGATCCTATTTTAAAAAATGACACTGCACCAAGCATCTATAGTGGCTTTTGTTTTACGTAACCAGATTGTTGAACATTGATAGTCTGGCAAAGGAAAAATCAATGATCAAAGAGCATGCAATTGCTTTGGGCATCTTTGAATTTCCACAACAATTATTAGGCCTAGTCCAGTGCAGTACTTAAATCTATACAACTCAGTTATATGCAGTGGAAATGAATGGGTAGGCGATGCTACTATAAGAGCAAAAGTGTATTTCCATTTTTTCTTTGAGCAACTGAATGAAGCAATGTATGATCAGTTTGAAATGAACTCAGGGTACATTCTGATGCTCTGACATAGCCTCAGTAACAGGGCGGGTGGAGGAGGCATATGTACTGAACCCTCTGCACGTCAGTAGAGCCCACCCATCCCCTGTCTTGTTTATATTGCTACAACGTGTTGTTGCCTTTATAAACTCTGCAACATCACAGAGGGAGTTACAGCAGCTTTGTTGTCTGACAGCAGTAGACTAACGAAGTACAGTTTAGTGAAAAGCAACTGACATTTATTTTCACATTTATGCAACGTTTATTATTTATGCAGATAAAACATTTTTGTAGAAACGTTTGAAAATTCGTTTTTTGACAACATCGCATTTTTTTTTCAATTTAATATTTAACAATGTTTTGGTCGGTCATCTGCGCAACTTTTCTCCTTGCTCCTTTAGTTTGCGAGGCAAGAACCAAGCGATATGTCATCGGCTGTCCAGATAAATGTGACAAATCTCTATGTCCCCCGATCCCTGCGGACTGCATGGCCGGCGACATACTTGACCAATGCGACTGTTGTCCGGTCTGTGCGTCCGAAGAGGGTGAGGCATGCGGCGGCACAGGGAGATTAGGGGACCCGGAGTGCGGAGAGGGCATGGAATGCTCGATAACGGACGGAATTGGGGTGTCCGCCACAGTGAGGCGTCGGGGCAAAAGCGGTGTGTGCGTCTGCAAAGGTTCGGACCCGGTGTGCGGCAGTGACGGGGTGTCCTACCAAAACATCTGCGAACTGAAGAGAGTGAGTAATCGGGCTCTGAAGCTGCAGCAGCCACCGATCATCTTCATACAGAGAGGAACCTGTGGTAAAGGTATTGGAATTCAACACAATGTATAACAAATTACTGGTTGTCTTGTTTAAAAGCCTCAGCAAGTGCAATATTGTGCGTAAAACCATAATGTATAAAAGGTGTAGACCAAATAGAAATAATATTATCCATTGAATTGGTCTGCGTTGAAATGTCATAATTGTTTGGTCATTAAAACATCCCATCTCCCGAAATAACATGTTACCGAGTTCAAATGGATCGGTTTTACTGTAGCCTAGCACAGTGGCACAGCCAGTATGTCCCAACATGTATAACAATCACACCCAACACATTTACCAGTAGCCTACGGTTAAACCAGATAGAGATTTTGTGTCATACATGTTTTTCACAAGGATACCATATTTAACAAATATCTTAATTTGTTGGTTAATAACACATTTTACTTGCAGTTTGATTGACATTTCAATGGTGTGCCTTCGTGGCTGTTTAGGTTTTCTTCCCTGTCCATGTTATTGTGACTAATCAACCGGTATGGGCTTCACATGCCGACCTGGACATAGTAAACATACATTTGGGTCACTCCAATTCGTATGATATGTTACATTTCGTATAGTACGTATTAATATGTGGACGTCCATCATCCATGTCGTATGATATGTTACGAATTGCAATTCTTACAATATGTTACACATTTGCAAAATGTAGGATATGTTGCTAATTCTAACTTGTTGTAGCTAACGTTATCTAGGTGGCTAAGTGGCTTTCTAACTTGTTGTAGCTAACGTTATCTAGGTGGCTAAGTGGCTAACGTTATCTATCTATTGGTTAACGTTAACTAGGTTAGGAATTAGGTTAAGGGTTAGCCAACATGTTTGTTGCAAAGTAGTAAGTAGTTGCAAAGTTGCTAATTAGCTAAAATTGTCCTTACGAGATTTGAACACGGAACCCTTGGGATGCAAGACGTTTACGTTACACGCCTACCCATCCACCCCAACCAACTGCCCTACTTTAGTTTTTGCGCGTGCAAGGCTTTCAAGGCTTTCTTGAGAACTTGGTGTATGCAGTGTTAAATAAATACGGTCTTTCTCCTTCTGGGATGTGTATAGTTGTGATGCTTGGCCTCGAGGTACACATTGAAAACACACACACACTCACACACTCTCACACAGCTATGAACACACCATTCACACCTGGATCATTCTGTGCCAGCCAGCTTTCTGCTACAGTACACTCTTGGAAATAAGGTGCTATCTAGAACCAAAAAGGGTTCCATCGGCTGTTCCAATAGGAGAACCCATTGAATAACCCCTTTTGGTTCCAGGTAGAACCCTTTTGAGCATCCAACTCCTGCTACCCACTCATCACTCCCTCATTCTTCTCCTCCTCCTCCTCCTCCCCCCTCTCCCAACTTTTGAACACAAAACTCCCTTCCAGATTTTGGGGCTCTGTTTAGCACCTTCAGATCAGAGGACTGGCTTACCTTGATACCTTAAAAATAGCTGTTTCACTCAATAACTGAGGACAGGATCGTTCAGCACTGAGGGAGGTTTCCAGGAGTTTCAGCCAAGCCAAAGATATGGTAGAACTCTCAGTCATAAAGCCATTACATGAGCTGCCACCTATGATAGCATAGCATCTGTAGCTCATGAAGTCAGTCGATTGTATAACTTCTAAACAGATCAAGATCTAGGTCAAATTCTACAGTCGTTGAGCCATGTTTTGTAGAGGTGACTTGTTCCATATGTACTCTATATGTGTGATTGACAGGCATGGATATAAAATCAACTAAACTCTGTCAGTAGAAAGTAAATGGAATGGTGTCTTAATACCTTTTGAATGGAAAGAAGTGTGAATGGAATCTCTAACAATAAGATGTTTTGTTGCTGGAGAGGTTCAAATCAAATTTGAGACATGTTTAGTTAATTGGTAGCTAAGTTAGTTAATACTATGTTAATACCTGTTTATGTATTTGCTCTTGATGATGCTCAGCTCTCTGTATGAGTGACATGATGGAGAGTGCTGTGACGAACTGCTCCACAGCTGACAGTGACAGACAGTGACAGAGCACAAGCTGTTCCAGACGACTGTGTGATCTCGCTCTCTGTAGCCGATGTGAGTAAGACCTTTAAACAGGTTAACATAAGACCATTGAGCAGGTTAACATTCGCAAGGCCACAGGGCCAGATGGATTACCAGGATGTGTACTCAGAGCATGCGTTTATCAGCGGGCAAGTGTTTTCACTGACATTTTCAACCTCTCCCTGACCTAGTCTGTAACACCTACATGTTTCAAGCAGACCACCATATTCCATGTGCCCAAGAACACCAGGGTAACCTGTCTAAATGTCTATCACCCCGTAGCACTCGCATCTGGGGCCATGAAATGCTTTGAAAGCCTGGTCATGGCTCATGTCGACACCATCATCCCAGACACTCTGGACCCACTCCGATCCACAGATGACACAATCTCTATTGCACTCCACACTGCCCTCTCCCACCTGGATAAGAGGAACACTTATGTGAGAATGCTGTTCATTGACTACAGCTCAGAGTTCAACACCATAGTGCCGTCCAAGCTCACCACTTAGCTCAGGACCCTGGGACTGAACACAACTTCCTCTGCAATTGGATCCTGGACTTCCTGACGGGCCGCCACCAGGTGGTGAGGGTAGACAAGAAAACATCCACCACACTGACCCACAACACGGGGGCCCCTCAGGGGTGTGTGCTTAGTCCCTTCCTGTACTCCCTGTTCACCCACGTTTGTGTGGCCGCGCACGACTCCAACACCATTTGCTGACGACACGATGGTGGTAGGCCTGATCACCGACTACGATGAGACAGCGTACAGGGAGAAGGCCTGAGACTGGGCAGTGTGGTGCCAGGACAACAACTTCTTCCTCAACGTTAGCAAGATAAAGCAACTGATCGTGGAGTACAGGAAATGGAGGGCCGAGCATGCCCCCATCCATATCAACAGGGCTCGGTGTTCCTCGGTGTCACTAAGGAATTAACATGGTCCATACACACCAACGCCTCTTTCCCCTCAGGAGGCTGAAAAGATTTGGCGTTGTCCCTCAGATCCTCAAAAAGTTATACTGCTGCACAATTGAGTGCATCTTGACTGGCTGCATCACCGCCTGGTATGGCAACTGATTGGCATCCGACCACAGGGCGATATGGAGGGTAGTCCATACGGCCAAGTACATCATTGGGGCCAAGCTTCCTGCCATCCAGGACCTCTATACCAGAGCACCGTCTAGGTCCAAAGGCTCCTTAACAGCTTCTACCCCCAAACCATAAGACTGCTGAACAATTAATCAAATGGCTACCCGGACTATCTGCATTGACCCCTCCCTTTGCACTAACTATTCTGACTCATCACATACGCTTGCTGCTACTGCTTATTATCTATCTTGTTGCCCAGTCACTTTATTCATACCTGTATGTATATATCTTCCTCAATTACCTCGTGCCCCTGCACATAGACTCGGTACTGGTATCCCCCAAGTTATCATTACTCATTCCTTGTGTTATTATCGTTCTATTATTTTTAAGATTTTCTCTCTGTATTGTTGAAATGCCTGTAAGTAGGCATTTCACTGTTAGTCTACACCTGTTGTTTACATGATTGGATTTGACCATCGCTCAGACAAGTGCAAACATTGCTTCAAAGCTTGTTTTTTCCATACCCTTTCAAATGTAAGGAGCTCACAGCAGGTTAAACATTAGTTTAGTGGTGAGCATTGCAGCCAAGGTGCACAAACACACTCACATAAACTCACTTGAAGTCTGGGGTTGAGCTTTGGCAACGTCAAGACGTCCAACATCATATTGAGTCAATGTGTGTGTGTGTGTGTGGGGGGGGGGGGGTGTGGGTGTGGGTGTGTGGTAGTCAGAGGGTCCAGCCTGCAACCCATTGCCACCCAGTGCCTTCAATAGCGGGAGAGGGGGTAGCATGGAAAAGCTCCTAAGTAACTGATGTCAACAGCACCATGGGAATAACAGCGGATGCTTGATTAAAATACCCATGGGCAAACATGGACACTTCTCACATGAGTGGGGAGGGCTGGGTGGTTGACAGACATTGTTGCTATGACCAGGGCACTAGCCCACCAGAGGTTGTGGTCTATTCTGAAACGTGGTAGCCTGGTCTAAATCCTCAAGTATTTAAATGGACTCACAGATTCTGCAAGAAACCCCTCAATCATGCAAAACTGTTGCTGTAGTCAAATAAAGAAGAACCTATCGAGGAAGATCTATTCCACAGTTGTCTTTGACCATGTTTACAGTATTAAGACATAACACTTCCTGCCAGCCTCTGTGTCTCTCTCTATGTACTCACTTCAGATTGTGAGAGGGGCCAAAGCAGCCTGACAGACAGTCAAGCCAAGCACCCCTTGTCATATAGCTGATGGACTCATCAGGAAACCATCAGTGGGTAAGAATAGACAGACAGGCCTTGGCATGCCCCATAATCAGGAGATCCACTTGGCAGAGAAACCCACATCTGTAAGGTTAGAGGGCTATTATTTTCTCGCTCCACGTGATACAATTTCAATTGGGGTGTGTTTTTGTTTGTGTGTGTGTGTATTTGTGCGTGCATGTGTGTGTGCCTGTGTGTGCCTGTATCTGTTCAATCATGCTATAGGCTTTCAGTGCACAAAATAGATGGTGTGACTGATAGTGATTAAGAAAGATAGAGAGTCCTCAATTTATAACTGATCTTTTGACCTTTTATCAAAGCAGAAGTATTTGTATGTGATTTGATTGAAGGACATTTTACATGGCGTGCCTGAGTGCATGTCTCTGTATGCAGGTCAGGTCGAGTGAACTCTCTCCTCTCTCTTACTCTTTTCGGCAACATGATGAAAGAATTATTACATAGAAGTTGACTAGTCATGATGGTGGAGGCTGGATCTGGAAATATAAAGACTGCTATTCCACTTCTCTGGGTGGTTTGAGGTCTGTGAAAGTCCATATATAGCCTTAGATAATATTAATGAAACAAACACAGACTAGGCTGTCATAACCTGTTGAATTGATGTTGCCAGAATCTAATATGCCAATCTATACTGAACAAAAATATAAATGCAACATGTAAAGTGTTGGTCCCATGTTTCATAAGGTGAAATAAAATATCCCAGACATTTTCCATACACACAAAAAGCTTATTTAGCAACAATTATTTGTACAAATTTGTTTACATCCCTGTTAGTGAGCATTTCTTCTTCACCAAGATAATCCGTCCACCTGACAGGTGTGGCGTATCAAGAAGCTGATTTAACAGCATGATCATTACACAGGTGCAACCTTGTGCTGGGCACAATAAAAGACCACTCTAAAATTGTCACACAACACAATGCCACAGATGTCTCAAGTTTTGAGGGAGCGTGCAATTGGCATGCTGACTGCAGGAATGTCCACCAGATCTTTTGCCAGAGAATATAATGTTAATTTCTCTACCATAAGCCGAGGCACATACATCAGCTGTATGTGACCAGGCGAAAAAACCTTTCCAAGCCAAACCATATCATAACCACTACACACAGCCTACATCGTTGTCACCATATTAGCCAAAGTAAGATCATAGTCAGCATAGCTAATAGAACTAACGCGTTAGTAACTCTGCTACAATCATGCAGTAACGTTAGTGAACAGTCAGTAAGCAGTTACCCTGGCGGGCCCCAGGGACGATACATTTGTCTAACCAAAAGCTTACCTTGACTTGGAAGAGTTCCAGTGTTGTGTTGGAAAGTCATAGCCAGCTAGTTAACATAGCATCCCTCTGTTTGAGAAGGGTGTTTCACTAGGCTACACTAGCTAGCTGCATTTTCTAGCTAAGTAAGTGAATATGAAAGTTTAAAAAATATGACAATCTCTCTCACTCTCTATTTCTCTCTTGCTTCTCTTTCATTTTGGAAGTAATTAACTTCGTCAAAACTGTTCAACTACTGTCTTTCTTTCTCTTTGAATCAACTACTCACCACATTGTATGTACTGCAGTGCTAGCTAGCTGTAGTTTATGCTTTCAGTACTAGATTCATTCTCTGATCCTTTGATTGGGTGGACAACATTGCAGTTCATGCTGCAAGAGCTCTGATAGATTGGAGGACGTCCCCTGGAAGTTCTCATAATTATTGTGTAAGTCTATGGAAGGGGGTGAGAACCATGAGCCTCCTAGGTTTTGTATTGAAGTCAATGTACCCAGAGGAGGAAGGAAGCTAGCTGTCCTCCGGCTACACCATGGTGCTAACCTACAGAGTGTTGTTGAGACTACTGTAGACCTTCATTGCAAAATTGTGTGTCTTAATCAATTATTTGGTGACATGAATATATTTAGTATAGTTTTATCTAAAAATGATAACTTTTTAAATGTTTTACAATTTTTATTTGTATGAAATTCACTGAGGAGGATAGTCCTCCCCTTCCTCCTCTGAGGAGCCTCCACGGGTCTCATTGTGAATGTCCATGATGTTGTGGTTGGGGTGATTGGGAGTGCTCAGCCCAGTTCAGCAGCCCATCTGCAGTGCATTATTGTTGGAATGTAAGATAAAAGGGGGAAACACCAGTTATTGTTTTGCCTATCATAGGTTGTGTGAGACCAAACCACACAACCTATGAGAACTCTTTTGTCAGTTTGCGAGGTGGGTTGGAAAGATGCTATTTATAGAGGGAGGAGATGGAGGATAGGCCTAGGGATATTCTTTGACTGGACCGACACAGACCCAAAGGGAGGAGGTGAAGGCGTAATTGCACATGTTTTGCACGCACTGCAGCTGTTCCATAACCAAAGGTTGCGCAAGGTAAAGATCAAGTGTTATGGTTATAAAACTTCAGATATGAGTCACTTCCTGAGTTTCATAAGCTCAGTGAGTAGATCAGAAGATCTTCAGCTGGACTGACCATGCAGTACAATACGGAGCCTCAAAGCAGATGTTCCAATTTCCCTTTTTTAGATTCAGCTGAGTTCTGTCCCTCGCACTACCGATCTGGATGTTATCAATAGAGAATATGCTTATGTTTATACAGTATAGTGATGATAGGAGGTCCCCTGCGCTCTTTAAAGCTCCTTTATAAGAGTATAGTGTAGAGCAGTGGTTCCCAAACTTTTTATAGTCCCGTACTCCTTCAAACATTCAACCTCCAGCAGCGTACCCCCTCTAGCACCAGGGTCAGTGCACTCTCAAATGTTTTTTTTTTCCATCATTGTAAGTCTGCCACACACTCACTATATGATACATTTATTAAACATAAGAATGAGTGTGAGTTTTTGTCATAACCCGGCTTGTGGGAAGTGACAAAGAGCTCTTATAGAACCAGGGCACAAGTAATAATATAATAATAATCAATAATTTTAACTTTATTTAACCATCTTACATATAAAACCTTTTTTTCATTGAAAACGGTGAATAACTGTATCGGCTGTCATATTCGTTCTCCTCCTCAGACGAGGAGGAGCATGGATCGGACCAACACGCAGCGAGGTATGTAGACATAATGATTTATTAAATGAAGACGAACACGAAAAAAACACTTGGAAAATTACAAAACAAAAAACGACATAGACCGACCTGAACATAGGAACTACATAAACACGAAGAACGCACGAACAGGTACAGACTAGCACAAACGATACAGTCCCGTGTGGTAACAAACACTAACACAGAAGACAATCACCCACAAACAAACAGTGTGAACAGCCTACCTTAATATGGTTCTCAATCAGAGGAAACGTCAAACACCTGCCCCTAATTGAGAACCATATCAGGCAACACATTTAACCCAACATAGAAACACATAACATAGACTACGCACCCAGCTCACGTCCTGACCAACTAAACAAAGTTAAACAAAGGATAATAAGGTCAGGAACGTGACAATAACTCACCACAGGTTAATGAGAAGGGTGTGCTTGAAAGGATGCACATAACTCTGCAATGTTGGGTTGTGTTGGAGAGAGTCTCAGTCTTGAATAATTTTCCACACACAATGTGTCTGTATTTAATTTTCCTGCTAGTGAGGGCCGAGAATCCACTCTCACATAGGTATGTGGTTGCAAAGGGCATCAGTCTTAACAGCGTGATTTGCCAAGGCAGGATACTCTGAGCGCAGCCTAATCCAGAAACCTGGCAGTGGCTTCTGATTAAATTCAATTTTCACAGAACCGCTTGTTGCAATTTGGATGAGGCTCTCTTGTTCAGATATCGGTAAGTGGACTGGAGGCAGGGCATGAAAGGGATAACGAATCCAGTTGTTTGTGTCGTCCGTTTCAGGAAAGTACCTGCATAATTGTGCACCCAACTCACTCAGGTGCTTCTCTATATCACATTTGACATTGTCTGTAAGCTTGAGTTCATTTCCACACAAAACAATCATACAATTATGGAAAGACCTGTGTGTTCTCCTTGTTAATGCAGACAGAGAAGAGCTCCAACTTCTTAATCATAGCCTCAATTTTGTCCCGCACATTGAATATAGTTGCGGAGAGTCCCTGTAATCCTAGATTCAGATCATTCAGGCAAGAAAAAAACATCACCCAGATAGGCCAGTTGTGTGAGAAATTTGTCATCATGCAAGCGGTCAGACAAGTGAAAATGATGGTCAGTAAAGAAAACTTTAAGCTCGTCTCTCAATTTAAAAAAACATATCAATACATTACCCCTTGATAACCAGCGTACTTCTTTATGTTGTAAAAGCGTTACATGGTCGCTGCCCATATCATTGCATAGTGCAGAAAATACACAAGAGTTCAGGGGCCTTGCTTTAACAAAGTTAACCATTTTCACTGTAGTGTCCAAAACATCTTTCAAGCTGCCAGGCATTCCCTTGGCAGCAAGAGCCTCTCCGTGGATGCTGTAGTGTACCCAAGTGGCGTCGGGAGCAACTGCTTGCACGCGCGTTACCACTCCACTATGTCTCCCTGTCATGGCTTTTGCGCCATCAGTACAGATACCAACATGAGCAGCAGCTACGTTTGGCTACATACGGACCCTTAGTGGAATTCCCGCGAGAGAGTAACTGTTAATGTGATTGGATGTTAATTATTTGACTAGGCTACCTGTATTTGACATTGTGTTGTTATTTCGCTGAACACTAGATGCTTTAATTGTATTTTTGGCAGTGAAACGAGGCTACTCAGGCGAGAGAAAAAAACTCACCCAAATGTATACCCCAGTTGGAAAATATAAATGGATTGCATTGCGCGTACCCCTGGGAGTTTGGGACTTTACAGAGTGTAATATATATATATATATATATATATATGTACATGCACAGTATAGTGCTTAGACTTTGAGCAAACATTTTATACAGATAGATATGCCCACTGTTCCAGTCCAAGCCAAAATAATCCTTTTCCTACCCAGAAGTATTTGGAAATATTTCGGGGCTTGTGGCAAATATATAACCCTGTATGTGTTTGATGTTTCCCAGGCCAGGAGAATCCAGACAGTCTGCGCCACAGATACAACTTTATTGCTGACGTGGTTGAGAAGATTGCTCCTGCTGTGGTTCATATTGAACTCTACCGCAAGTAAGAACCTCTCTTCTCTGCATCACATTCACACACACGCACACACACACACACACAAAACAACACACACACACACACACCAACACACAGAAACATCGAACATGAAAAAATACTACAGTGTATACTGTAATATTTACTGTAGTATACTGTAGTATTTCCAGTTTACTATAGTATACATACTGTAGTAAAAAAATAGCAGTATATACTGTAGTTTTACTGTCATGTTTTTGCAGACTGTAGTATGGTATACTGTAGTATTTACTGTAGTGTTTCTGAGGACTGTAGTATGGTATACTGTAGTATTTACTGTAGTGTTTTTGTGGACTGTAGTATGGTATACTGTAGTATTTACTGTAGTGTTTTTGCGGACTGTAGTACGGTATACTGTAGTATATACTGTAGTGTTTCTGAGGACTGTAGTATGGTATACTGTAGTATTTACTGTAGTGTTTTTGTGGACTGTAGTATGGTATACTGTAGTATTTACTGTAGTGTTTATGTGGACTGTAGTACGGTATACTGTAGTATTTACTGTAGTGTTTTTGCGGACTGTAGTACGGTATACTGTAGTATTTACTGTAGTGTTTTTGAGGACTGTAGTATGGTATACTGTAGTATTTACTGTAGTGTTTTTGAGGACTGTAGTACGGTATACTGTAGTATTTACTGTAGTGTTTTTGAGGACTGTAGTACGGTATACTGTAGTATTTACTGTAGTGTTTTTGTGGACTGTAGTATGGTATACTGTAGTATTTACTGTAGTGTTTTTGTGGACTGTAGTATGGTATACTGTAGTATTTACTGTAGTGTTTTTGAGGACTGTAGTACGGTATACTGTAGTATTTACTGTAGTGTTTTTGCGGACAGTTGTTTACTGTAGTGTTTACTGTAGTCTTTTTGGGGACATTACTGTACTGTTTGCTAAAATGGTTTTGTTTTATTATCTTTGACATAGAGGTGTGGTCTTTCTCCTACTGGAGAAGTACTAAAAGAGCTAAGAGCTTCTGCTCTTTTCTATATCCTTTAGGGAACACAATATATGGTGTATACTTGGCATAAAGGTTTCTCACTTATGGCACAAATTAGGGTTGTGTTTTTGTCGACTGTAGTGTTTTTGTTGACTTTTCTGTAGTATTCACTACAGTGTTTTTTATTGTGGATACTACTGTAGTATTTACTATAGTACTCTACAGTATACTACCAAATGCTATATTACGTACTACACATGATCGAGGGATACAACAGTGTGTAGTATACTATTCTACAGTATACTACAGTTTACTACAGAATTCTATAGTAAGTGCTGTAGTATTCTATAGTAAACTGTATTTTTGTTTGTGGGATGGCCAGGTTTGACAGACCAAACACACACACACACACACACACACACACACACACACACACACACACACACACACACACACACACACACACACACACACACACACACACACACACACACACACACACACACACACACACACACACACACGCACACACACACTCACACACTCACACTGACCACAGTAGAGCAGGTACTGTATCTCATGCGGTTTTTCCCAGTAAAAGTTAAAGAAAGTGACCAATTTCACTCTAAGGTATATAGGAGTGGATGGAGTGTTAGACAAGTAACGTTATAGACCTATATTAAACACTGTAGATCTCCCACCAGATCTCCTGCCTGTCACAGCTGTGTACATAGTTGTCTGCCTGACTCAGGACCTTGTATAAATTGTTTACAAAGTTGATCCTGCTGTTGCTATGAGGACACAAACATTCTCCCGCCCTACTGTTGATAAACACATCATCAGGTTATTCATTCAAGGGATCTTTAAGAGGGGCTTTGAGCTAAATGGTATACAGTATGTTTTGCAGTACCATCTGGTCTTCTGCTCATGGACGTGGATTTACAGATATTGCAGAACATATGCTTTGACCGATTTTCTGAAATTCTTCTACTACAGGACATCACAGAGCTTGGTTGCAGGCACTTCAAACAGTCTTAGGTGGAACAGTTTTAGGTGAAAACCAATGAAGGATGTTTCCCCGTTTCCCTGTCTCGCTATCTTTCACCCTGTCTCTCTGTCTCGCACCTTTGTCACCCTGTCTTTCTGTCTCACCCTCTGCCTCCCTGTCTCACCCTCTGTCTCCTGTCTCTGTCCTCTGTCTCCTGTCTCTGTCCTCTTCCCAGGATGGTATTCTCTAAGCGGGAGGTGGCGGTGGCCAGTGGTTCTGGCTTTGTAGTGTCAGAGGACGGCCTGATCGTGACCAACGCCCACGTGGTGGCCAATAAGCACCGGGTGAAGGTGGAGCTGAAGAGTGGCGCTACCTTCGACGCCAAGATCAAAGACGTGGACGAGAAGGCCGACATCGCCCTCATCAAGATCGACGTCCCGGTAAGCCCTGTTACCTCTCTCCAAGCCTCTCTTCTTCAGCAGTCTCTGAATGCACCGGTGCTTCTGTTTACCTCAACCTCCCTTTATTCTCTCTCTTTTTCACTCCCTCCTTCCCTATCTCTCTTTCACTCTTGTTCTCTCTCCCTCTCTCTCTCTCTCTCCCTCTCTCGCCCTCACTATCTCTCTCCCCCTCTCTCTCTCTCTCTCTCTCTCTCTCTCGCTTTCTCTCTGAGATGATGCCAGAGAACAGGAATGTGATGGGGAGATTTTAACAGTGGCTCTGAATGGTCAAGACAAATAACATCAGTCTTTCACAGATTGTCATTCATCTGCTCACACAGACTGGATTAATTTATGGCTGACAAATCCCTGCATGAAAATACTTTTTCATATCATTCTTGGTGCCGGCTAGGTTTAATTTGAGCTAGGTCAGATCGTTGAAATAGGACACCTCAGCAACAAACATGATGAATTGTGAGAATGTGTATCTTTGATAATAGGGTCGTTTTTTTTGGTATGATTTAGATTGAATGAACAGTTTTTCATCTTTGGTCCAGTTTGTTCTAATAACTAGGGGTCAACATGATGTTTTATATGGCTGCTTCTCCCTACTATTACCAAAAGAGTCATCACCCAGTTGAGGGTTAGAGCTGTTTGGGTGTCAAGGAGGAAAATGTTCCTCTGTGTGTGTGAACCAGTCCCAGGCTTAGTTCCAATGAACTAGTCCCAGAAGACTGAAGACTGGAGGAAGTGTGTGTGTGTGTGTGTGTGTGTGTGTGTGTGTGTGTGTGTGTGTGTGTGTGTGTGTGTGTGTGTGTGTGTGTGTGTGTGTGTGCGTGCGTGCGTGCGTGCGTGCGTGCGTGCGTGCGTGCGTGCGTGCGTGCGTGCGTGCGTGTGTGTTTGAAGGGGTGTATCTAGAGCATAGGGTGTCTAACTCCCCTACACTGGCCGGCTCCTGTGCCACGTTACTGTGAGTCCTCCCAGACAAGCCTCTGGCTGACTCCTGGATGCTGCTCAATAGCGTGTCACGTTTTATGTGATTTGCAACTGAAAGTGTCAACATGATAAATCCACTTCTGAAAGGTTTTATTGTTTGTCTCTGAGCATAGACATTGTATTTTTACCTCCATAATGACTTCAAGTCATTATAAGTTAGAAACCTAAATTGTTGAAAGTCATTTAACCGACAATTACACTGTAATAACCTCACCAAAAACACAAAGAGAACCCTTAGGAGGGAATCCAAGGACTGACGGACCCCTTCCAGACAGAGTGGTCAAACTCCCTGACCCTGTCTTGGAGCGTGAGGTGGAACGATTACACTGCGTTGGTGTAATGGCGGAGGACCGTCCTCAAAGCGGAGTGGGAGCAACACTGATGTACTCCTGCGAGGCATATAGCTGCATGTGCTGTCGCTCGCTGCTCTGTTTCCATTGCGTCAAAGGATGAGTCTGTACAGGCTTTGACAGACAGTGAAGAGAGATGGTCTCCTGTTGGCAACAAGGACAGGATTCTGTTTCTCTGTTTCTCTGTTTCTCTCCCCGCTCAGTGACTTGGAGCCCAGGAAATCTTAAGTCTTATTACATACAACCGGGAAGAACTATTGGATATAAGTTCAACGTCCGAAGTGGATCCTCTGTTCGGACCACCACCCAGGACAATGGATCTAATTCCAGTAGGCGATCCAAAACAACTACGCCGCAGAAGGGGCAGAGGAAGCGGTCATCTAGTCAGGCTCCGTAGACGTGCACATCGCACACCGCTCCCGAGAATACTACTAGCCAATGTCCAGTCTCTTGACAACAAGGTAGACGAAATTTGAGCAAGGGTTGCCTTCCAGAGAGACATCTGAGATTGTAACATTCTTTGTTTCACGGAAACATGGCACTCTCGGGATATGTTGTTGGAATCGGTTCAGCCACTGGGCTTCTCCATGCATTGCGCCGACAGAGATAAACACTTCTCTGGGAACAGGAAGGGCGGGGGTGTATGCTTTATGATTAACAAATCATGGTGTAATCATAACAACATACAGGAACTCTTGTCCTTTTGCTCACCCGATCCAGAATTGCTTACAATCAAGTGCCAGCCATTTGACCTACCAAGAGAATTTTCGTCAGTTATAGTCACAGCTGTGTACATTCCCCCTCAAGCAGACACCAAGACGGCCATCAAGGAACTTCACTGGACTATATGCAAACTGGAAACCATACATCCTGAGCCTGCAGTTATTGTAGCTGGGGAAATCCACAAATCCGAACACGACGCCATCTTGCTCCTTCCGTCTTATAGGGAGAAACTCAAACATGATGTACCATTGACGAGAACCATTCAACGCTGGACCAACCAATCGGAAGCTACTCTTCAATATTGTTTTGGTCACGCGGACTGGAATATGTTCCCGTCAGCCTCAGAGAACAACATCAACCTATACGTTGACTCGGTGAGTGCGTTTATAAAGAAGTGCATTGGATATGTTGTACCCACTGTGACTATTAAAACCTATCCTAACCAGAAATCGTGGATGGATGGCAGCATTCACGCAAAACTGACAGTGCAATCCACCGCATTTAACCATGGAAATAGGTCTGGGAAAATGTCTGAATATAAACAGTGTAGCTATTCCCTCCACAAGGCAAACAAATAAGCGAAATGCCAGTACAGAGACAAGGTGGAGTCGCAATTCATCAGCTCAGACATGAAACGTATGTGGCAGGGTCTACAGGAAATTACGGACTACAAAAAGAAATCCAGCCACGTCACGGACACCGACGTCATGCTTCCAGACAAACTAAACACCTTCTTTGCCCGCTTTGAGGATAATACAGTGCCACCGTCGCAGCCCACTAACAAGGACTGCGCCCCCCCCCCCCCCTCCTTCTCCGTGGCTGACGTGAGTAAAACATTTAAACGTGTTAACCCGCGCAAGGCTGCTTGCCCAGACGGCTTCCCTAGCGTCGTTCTCAAAGCATGCTCAGACCAGCTGACTGGTGTGTTTACGGACATATTCAATCGCTCCCTATCCCAGTCTGTTGTCCCCACAAGCTTCAAGATGGCTACCATTGTTCCTGTACCCAAGAAGGCAAAGATAACTTATCTAAATGATCTGCAATCGCCATCACACTGCACACTGCCCTATCCCATCTGGACAAAAGGAATACCTATGTAAGAATGCTGTTCATTAACTACAGCTCAGCATTCAACACCATAGTACCTTCCAAGCTCATCATCAAGCTGGAGGCCCTGGGTCTCAACCCCGCCCTGTGCAATTGGGTCCTGGACTTTCTGACGGGCCGCCCCCAGGTAGTGAAGGTAGTAAACAACATCTCCACTTCGCTGACCCTCAACACTGGGGCCCTACAACAGTGCATGCTCAGCCCCTTCCTGTACTCCCTTTTCACCCATGAATGTGTGGCCATGCACGCCTCCAACTCAATCATCAAGTTTGCAGACGACACAACAGTAGTGGGCTTGATTACCAACAATGACGAGACAGCCTACAGGGAGGAAGTGAGGGCACTCGGAGTGTGGTGTCAGGAAAACAACCTTTCACGCAACATCAACAGAGGATCATGGACTTCAGGAAACAGCAGAGGGAGCACCCCCTATCCACATTGAAGGGACAGCAGTGAAGAAGGTGAAAAGTTTTAAGTTCCTCTGCGTCCACATCACAGACAAACTGAAATGGTCCACCCACACAGACAGTGTGGTGAAGAAGGCGCAACAGCGCCTCTTCAACCTCAGGAGGCTGAAGAAATTTGGCTTGTCACCCAAAACCCTGAAAAACTTTTACAGATGCACAATCGAGAGCATCCTGTCGGGCTGTATCACCGCCTGGTACGGCAACTGCACCGCCCTCAACCGCAAGGCTCTCCAGAGAAGATTTGATTTGATCTTGATTTGATCAAATCTCAAGATTTGATCTTGTATTGACTATACTAGATGGTTGATGATAAAGTAAGTACTAGATGTTGACATGACTGTATTATAATTATATGGATTGCTTGGGATATATCCTGTACATGTCTAGGTTTCCGTGAACTTTAGAGGAAGCCTGGAAATCAGTGGTAAATGACTGATCCTCTGTGACAGGAATTACAGTCCTCCATTGCATAGCTTATTGACAATGATCAAACATGTTTTCGGGAGTGCATTAATATTTTCACTGATGCTATCTGCACACTATATAATTATGGCCCTTAGGACTTGGCTGAGGAAGTTCACTAATTGTAATGCTTGGATCGGCAGGGGCTAAAGCTGATATCAGAGGGGAATATGTTTAAGGCTTGTAGAGTGCATAGGGCTCTATTTTAACAAACCTAACGCTTTGAACACACCTGACAGCGTAATTGCATTTTGGCACACCAGAATTACATTCATTTCCAATGAAACGCTGCGTTTGCCTTGCAGCATTGCATTGCAGAGGCAGTTGCAGTGGGTTCGGTGTGGTGCATACGTTGGATTTTTCATTGGAAATAAATCTAATTCTGGTGTTCTAAAATGCAATGATGCTGTCGGTGCTTTCGAAGGGTAAGCTCAGGCGGTAGGGTCATAGGTTCAGGGGTGTGTCAGAAATATTTTTGCTATTTTCCCTGTCACCATTGTCGGCGCACTTGCTGGCATTGGCGCGAAAGGGATGGGTTGATGAATAAACAAGTTGTGAGTTTGTCGAGGCTTGGCCCCTCACTGGCCAATCAGAACGTGTTCCATGGCGAAATATGTGGTTGCTTCAGGTTGTGTATTTACGTTATTTTATGTATTGCCTTGGAATCAATTCCAAGGTTAGTCAAATGGTTTACAGAAACAAATTAACAAAATGTAGACCTTTCCCATCTTTGCTAAATAAATGAACTTGAACCCATTTGCAGACCATATTGTTCTAAGTAATTGCGTGGCTTCAATATAATTCCCACTGATATAGGGGCTAGGCCTACTGTAAATTGATTTATGGCTGAGCAGGGACATGCCAAACGTTGTCAATAAACAATATTTAATTAATTAATTATAAGGGCTAAAAAGAGAACATATATTTATAATCAAATTCGAAACAAAACGAAACAACAACTTGTTTTAAATAGGCTATGTCACACTTACAGGCACCATAATCTCTCCCCGTGGGCATATACTATTAAAACAGCTTTTACACACACCAAAACGGGACCTGCATGGCTAAAATAATGTGTGCTTGCCTACAATGCATAGATAAAAAGGGAACGTCAGCTCAAAGTTTTACTCCTCTTAAACTTGATATTTCATTAAAGCTTTGGTGATTAAGATTTATTTCCAAGCGGTCTCAGGAGCCAAACCCTTTATTGACAGTCTTGACTACTACGTGATTGCATTGGGCAGACAAAAAAAGCCTTAATTGAGAGGAGGCTATGCTTGGTTTTTAATCAAATAAAAGGGGGAAAACGTTAGTCTTTTATGTTTCTAAATGCGAAGTATACAGGCACCAAAAGCACGCCAGGCTACTCTGGTTCTTTGTGTAAGGCAAAGTGCGTCACGGCTGGATAGGCTACGTTTCAGGTGTCAAAATCCATGACATAACCAACTGCGTTACCGCTAAAACCAGCTTTTGGTTGGTCTTAAATATCCCTATGAACGCTGCCTGAAATTAGCACATTGGATCATGTTTTTAAGGACACATCTCAAATATTTCCACCCACCCATCTGAGCGCAAGCAAGCTGATATAAGACAGGTAAATTGCCGAATCTGGTGTTAGGGCGCCAGTTTTTACATGACGAAATTGCAAACTAACGTGCGTTTGACACTAGCGCCGCCTTAACACCAGACGAAAATAGAAAATGAGCCCATAGATTTGACACCTGTTGTGCTGTTGAAGTTCTCTATCGAGGACAAATAGATACTGCTTGGGGAAATGTGTCCATCTTGAAGTGTCACTAAGTGACTACCTATGGATGAGTCACATGCCAACGCTATGTACAGTTCTGTCAAACCACAGGAGCGCCATAGTTAATCACAGTGCACACAACAAGAGAAGCCATTGTTTTTCTGGCTGGGGCTCTGTGTTGTGGTGGCTGGGTTTTTATGTAGTTCGTGTTGTGAACTGATGTGCTGTGCCATTGGAAGACAGTTTACACATACACAGACCTGTCGTATCTCAGTCTTATGCTAGACACCTAAACCAATATTATGCTCTCTTGCTATTCTAAAAGATTCCAGTCTGTGCGGTGTGTTTGTTCAGCAGAAACACAGCGGAGTCTAGATTTGGTTGTCATCCAACATGGATTCTATGGGCACAAAGGACCATTGATTATATTCCCTCAATGCCGCCAAAGCGTGGATGATGGAAAAGAGCTGTTACTGCATCCATAAGAATCCATTGTTTACATGCTCGTTAATAAAGCATCTACATTGAAAAGTCAGTGAAGGGGACCTCAGCTGACCTTTTTATTCTCCTGGACCTGAACAGTACAGAACATTTTCCTGGAGCCATGCTTCCTGCATACAGGAGGATAAGGTCCCCAATTGTGCTATAACCACAATCTGGAGGGCATTTGTAACAGTTTAACTTTACGTCCGTCCCCTCGCCCCGACCCGGGCGCGAACCAGGGACCCTCTGCACACATCAACAACAGTCACCCACGAAGCATCGTTACCCATCGCTCCACAAAAGCCGCGGCCCTTGCAGAGCAAGGGGAACCACTACTTCAAGGTCTCAGAGCAAGTGACGTCACCGATTTGAAAGGCTATTAGCGCGCACCACCGCTAACTAGATAGCCATTTCACATCCGTTACACATTACCCCGTCATACTGAATGAACTGCCTTGAGATGTATTTTACAGTAGTAGTACGTGGTATACAACTTCTTCAAATCTATCAAAGTACCGCTGTCCAATTCCCCTCTTAAGACCTGTTTTTATGAAGGTTGTTGGAGTAGTCAGATGTACTGTAAAGAGGAAGGTCCTGGCACCATTTGGTTCACAGGTGGAGGCTTGATACTGTAAGCATTAATGTCAGATAAGGTCACGAAGAACTTGTTTCTACTGATCAGTAAAGAGATGCTGCCTAACTCTGTCGTCCGAGTTAACCATCTTTTACACTGCTACTGTTGACAATGACAGCCTGAATTATAACTTGGGATTTGCGTGCGTTACGCAACTAGTTTTCACATTAATCATTCACTGGTGTCAATGAGACTTGACAGACATCAAGTTAGGATTCGGTCTGAACACCCAATTGAGAAATGTTGTTGAATGTTCTTGACGGAGACAGAGTCGTCTCAACACCCCCGCACTGATGGAGGTGAATCAATCCAAACATTTGGATAGAGGAAACAAGCGTTAGGTAAACGAAACAGATGTTTAAACTCTACCATTCAGCTCTCTCTCCATCCCGCAGATGTTGCATTTTTTATGTTCCATGACTAATCCAAAACCAAAGAGCAGAGAAGGAGCCGGCCCATCCCAGCCCATAGGTAGACCCTTCATACCTGTGGTTTGATCCACCTAGTCGATTTGTGCCAATCAAACAAGATTACAAAGAGAGATGGAATTTTCTAAGTGGAGAGACGCTACCTGGCATCAACAAAGTCATCACTCATCCTTGCATTCTTTCATGACGTGCAGTAAGACATATCCAAACTAGGTCCAAGCCTGCACTCTGTTACTTAAGAGTACATTTGCAACATATGTGTTATTCAATTGGAGAAAAGTAAACTGGACTGGAGTCTGTTAGACAAAAGAGAGTCACACTCTAGTGGTGCAGAACAGAGATGAAAGACAATATATGTCTCCGCCGGCATTCCCAGGCTTGTGTTTCTTTCTTGGCTCTGAATTATGTTCTTTTTGCTCCCTCAGGGACATCCCCGATTATAAATCTCTGGGATACGATGTATTTCCAATTCCTAATGGTTGGAAAGAAGGAGGCAATGTGTGTCGTTCTCAGTAAGCGACATTACTTCTGTCTGCATAGATTTGCTATATCTCTTAATAACCGGAAAGAAAGTGACATGGTAAGTTTGTCTAGAACTGTTAAGTCCACTGTAACAACCAGTAGAGCTCTGAGAAGGAGCCCCGTGACCCAGGGCTGGCTAACTGGCCCAGAATCAGGTCCTGAAAACGTAATCCATTAGTCTGAGGGTTTGAGTATGGTTTACTGAGCTTGTCCCTGATCTAAGAACAGCCAGTCACAAGCTTCCCCTTCTGCCTGGACTGAACATTGACATTCTTGTCAAAATCTGGGTTTGATTAGCCTTTATTGGAATGGTTTATATATATTCACGTGTGTGTTAGTCTTTATCTCATCCTTTCCCCTTTTCAGCAGCCTCAGAGGGCATTTGTCATCCGTTTAAAGCTGGTGCAGAAAGACCACATCAACAGAGAGGGAAATGGTGAATCACTTCAGATGCTCATACTTGCTATGGCCAGTGCCAGAAAGGAACCAGCCAAAGAAAACACATTCTCAAGTCCAATGGCCCCATTTCTCAAAGTTAGCCCATTTTCCCATTTGTCTTTCCTCAGACAGAAGATAGCCAAACCAGGGTGACCCCTTAGGAATGTCCAGGTCAGTCACAGTCACGGATCCTGTGGACTCAAACGATTGTAGAGACATGGAAAATGTCACCAAATGCAATTCCTTGCCTTCAGAAAAGCCAACTTGGCTATGGTGTTATCAGTCTTTTCCCAATATTATATCGTACACTTATAGGTTTAGAGTTATGAGAGACTTCGATCGTATTTTCTCACCATGTTTGAATGCTAGAGTATCTCAATGTGAAGAGCAACTCTGGCCTGGGGGACAGGAAGGGTTGTTACACTACAGGAAGTAGAATAGGTATTTGTGGGTCTGTACACTCAGCTGTGGCCTGAACAGATACAATCAATCAATCAATCAAATGTATTTATAAAGCCCTTCTTACATCAGCTGATGTCACAAAGAGCTGTACAGAAACCCAACCTAAAACCCCCAAACAGCAAGCAATGCAGGTGTAGAAGCACGGTGGCTCGGAAAAACTCCCTAGAAGGGCCGGAACCTAGGAAGAAAAAGAGAGACAAAAAAAAGAGAGCGAGAGAATTAGAGAGAGCATACTTAAATTCACACAGGACACCGGATAAGACAGGAGAAATACTCCAGATATAACAGACTGACCCTATCCCCCAGACACAAACTATTGCAGCATAAATACTGGAGGCTGAGACAGGAGGGGTCGGGAGACACTGTGGCCCTGTCCGACGATACCCCCAGACAGGGCCAAACAGACAGGATATAACCCCACCCACTTTGCCAAAGCACAGCCCCCACACCACTAGAGGGATATCTTCAACCACCAACTTACCATCCTGAGACAAGGCCGAGTGTAGCCCACGAAGATCTCCCCCACGGCACGAACGCAAGGGGTGGGAGCCAACCCTGACAGGAAAATCACGTCATGAACTCAACCCACTCAAGTGGCGCACCCCTCCTAGGGATGGCATGGAAGAGCACCAATAAGCCAGTGACTCAGCCCCTGTAATAGGGTTTGAGAATCCCAGTGGAGAGAGGGGAACCAGCCAGGCAGAGACAGCAAGGGCGGTTCATTGCTCCAGTGCCTTTCCGTTCACTTTCACACTCCTGGGCCAGACTACACTCAATCATAGAACCTACAGAAGAGATGAGTCTTAAATAAAGACTTAAAGGTCGAGACCAAGTCTGCGTCTCTCACATGGGTAGGCAGACCATTCCATAAAAATGGAGCTCTATAGGAGAAAGCCCTGCATCCAGCTGTTTGCTTAGAAATTCTATGGACAGTAAGGAGGCCTGCGTCTTGTGACAGTAGTGTACGTGTAGGTATGTACGGCAGGACCAAATCGGAAAGATAGGTAGGAGCAAGCCCATGTAATGCTTTGTAGGTTAGCAGTAAAACCTTGAAATAAGCCCTAGCCTTAACAGGAAGCCAGTGTAGAGAGGCTAACACTGGAGTAATATGATAATTTTGGGGGGTTCTAGGCAAGATTCTAGCAGCCGTGTTTAGCACTAGCTGAAGTTTATTTGGTGCTTTATCCGGGTAGCCGGAAAGTAGAGCATTGCAATAGTCTAACCTAGAAGTGACAAAAGCATGGATTCATTTTCTGCATCATTTTTGGACAGAAAGTTTCAGATTTTTGCAATGTTACGTAGATGGAAAAAAGTTGTCCTTGAAACAGTCTTGATATGTTCGTCAAAAGAGAGATCAGGGTCCAGAGTAACGCCGAGGTCCTTCACAGTTTTATTTGAGACGACTGTACAACCATCAAGATTAATTGTCAGATTCAACAGAAGATCTCGTTGTTTCTTGGGACCTAGAACTAGCATCTCTGTTTAAAAGTAGAACATTTGCCGCCATCCACTTCCTTATGTCTGAATCACAGGCTTCCAGGGAGGGCAATTTTGGGGCTTCACCATGTTTCATCGAAATGTACAGCTGTGTGTTGTCCGCATAGCAGTGAAAGTTAACATTATGTTTCCGAATGACATCACCAAGATGTAAAATATATAGTGAAAACAATAGTGGTCCTAAAACGGAGCCTTGAGGAACACCAAAATTTACAGTTGATTTGTCAGAGGACAAACCATCTACAGAGACAAACTGATATCTTTCCGACAGATAAGATCTAAACCAGGCAAGAACTTGTCCGTGTAGACCAATTTGGGTTTCCGATCTCCAAAACAATGTGGTGATCAGTGGTATCAAAAGCAGCACTAATGTCAAGGAGCACGAGGACCGATGCAGAGTCTCGGTCTGAGGCCATTAAAAGGTAATTTACCACCTTCACAAGTGCAGACTGAAGCATTTCGTATACATTGTTTGTCTTCAGAAGGGCAGTGAATTGCTGCGCAACAGCTTTTTTTAAATGTTGAGAGGAATGGGAGATTCGATATAGGCTGATAGTTATTTTATATTTTCTGGGTCAAGGTTTGGCTTTTTCAAGAGAGGATTTATTACTGCCACTTTTAATGAGTTTGGTACACATCCGGTGGATAGAGAGCTGTTTATTATGTTCAACGTAGAAGGGCCAAGCACAAGAAGCAGCTCTTTCAGTAGTTTAGTTGGATTATGGTCCAGCATGCAGCTTGAAGGTTTGGAGGCAATGATTATTTTCATCAATGTGTCAAGAGATATAGTATTAAAAAACTTGAGTGTCCCCCTTGATCCTAGGTCCTGGCAGTGTTTTGTAGACTCAAGACAGCTGAGCTTTGGAGGAATACGCAGATTTAAAGTCCGTAACTTGCTCTCTAATGATCATGATCTTTTCGTCAAAGAAATCCATGAATTTATCACTGCCGAAGTGAAAGCCATCCTCTCCTGGGAAATGCTGCTTTTTAGTTAGCTTTGCGACAGTATCAAAAATACATGTTGGATTGTTCTTATTTTCCTCAATTAAGTTGAAAAATAGGATGATCACGCAGCAGTGAGTGCTCTTTGATACTGCACAGTACTGTCTTTCCAAGCTAGTCGGAAGACTTCCAGTTTGGTGTAGCGCCATTTCGTTCCAATTTTCTGGAAGCTTGCTTCAGAGCTCGGGTATTTTCTGTTTACCAGGGAGCTAGTTTCTTATGACAAATGTTTTTTGATTTTAGGGGTGCGACTGCATTTGGGGTATTGCGCAAGGTTAAATTTAGTTCCTCAGTTAGGTGATTAACTGATTTTGTACTCTGACGTCCTTGGGTAGGTGGAGGGAGTCTGGAAGGGCATCTAGGAATCTTTGGGTTGTCCAAGAATTTATAGCACGGCTTTTGATGATCCTTGGTTGGAGTCTGAGCAGATTATTTGTTGCTATTGCAAACATAATAAAATGGTGGTCCCATAGTCCAGGGTTATGAGGAAAAACATTAAGATCCACAACATTTATTCCACGGGAAAGAACTAGGTCCAGAGTATGACTGTGGCAGTGAGACATGTTGGACAAAACCCACTGAGTGGATGATGGCTCCGAAAGCATTTTGGAGTGGGACTGTGGACTTTTCCATGTGAATGTTAAAGTCACCAAAAATGTGAATATTATCTGCTATGGCTACAAGGTCCGATAGAAATTCAGGGAACTCGGTGAGAAACACTGTATATGGCCCAGGAGGCCTGTAAACAGTAACTATAAAAAGTGATTGAGTAGGCTGCGTAGATTTCATGACTAGAAGCTCAAAAATTGAAATTTGCTATTGTGAATGTTAGCAACACCTCTCTGCCTTTGCGGGATGCGAGGGGAATGTGGTCACTAGTGTAAGCCATGTTTCAGTCAGGCCAATCACATCAAGATTATGATCAGTGATTAGTTCATTGACTTTAACTTCCTTGGAAGTGAGGGATCTGACATTAAGTAGCCCTATTTTGAGATGTGAGGTATCACAATCTCTTTCAATAATGACAGGAATGGAGGAGGTCTTTATTCCAGTGAGATTGCTAAGGTGAACAGCGCCATGTTTAGTTTTGCCCAACCTAGATCGAGGCACAGACATGGTCTCAATGGGGATAGCTGAGCTGACTACACTGACTGTGCTAGTGGCAGACTCCACTAAGCTGGCAGGCTGGCTGGCTAACAGCCTGCTGCCTGGCATGCACCCTATCTCATCGTGGAGCTAGGGGAGTTAGAGCCCTGTCTATGTTCGTAGATAAGATGAGAGCACCCCTCCAGCTAGGATGGAGTATGTCACTCCTCAGCAGGCCAGATGGTCTCTGCCGGTCCATATGGAAGCAGAGACAGAATATTGTATGTGTGTGTCTGTGTGTGTGTGTGTGTGTGTGTGTGTGTGTGTGTGTGTGTGTGTGTGTGTGTGTGTGTGTGTGTGTGTGCGCCCACGGCTAAAGGTTAATAATGAGAAGTGAGGGAGAAAAAGTAAGGTGCCCTCTTTCCTGGCAGGAGACCGTAGCAGTAGAAGATTAGTAGAAGCATGTGTGATTGGCCTTGAATACAGACTGGTGAATCTGTTGATACCTTTACAGTGTTGTTAATCCCAAATGGAAATACAAGCTGCTTCTCAAATGGACTAATTTGGATGTCTGCAAACAATTTGACACTGGACATTATAATTTCTCATCTAGCTCTGGATTTATTGTGTGTGTATAAGACACTGCTTTTATTGGCAGTCACAGTCCTCTTGTGTGTGATATACAGTATATTTTATTTTTTTAATAATACTTCAGCATTTATCAGTACTGAGCAAACAAGTCTAACTCTCTTGGTGATCTGACTGTTCAGTCCCTATTGACTCAGGTACACACAGACCAAGCTGACACACACACAAGCAGACAGGCACACACACACACTGTGCCAACAGGTGCCTCGTCAATCACTCTAGCAGCAACAGACAGCAGCCCTGAGTAGTGGATCCTTCCTGCAGACGGCTGCCAGGTCTGACACTCCCCTCTGCACCCATTATCCCCCCCGTTCCCCCTTGATGTTTACCTCTCTGACAGTCTGGTCATTTCCACTGGCACACACAGGCCTGTCTCTCACCGTTCCACACTGGCACTGTATCAGAGGGCTCAGCAGCAAATATCATCCCAGTCACTGAGAGCTGACAAGGTATCCTATTAGCTTAGGAGCGCAATGGAAACTGGAAAGTCAAGGAAACGTTAGGATGCATCATTGCATCAAGTCTAAGATCCTGTTACATCGAGACACACTCAAGGACAGACAAAGCGAGACTAGTTTCACTGCCCTGCATCCTTGCAGAAACCGAGCACCGATGAAGCTTCTGTTTTAATCAAATGGCCACCTGGACTATTTACATTGACCCCCTTCCCCCCCTTTTTTTTACACTGCTGATACTCGCTGTTTATTATCTATGCATAGTCACGTGTACAAACTACCTCGACTAACCTGCACCGCCACACATTGACTCGGTGCCTGTACCCCCTGTATATAGCCTCGTTTTTGCTATGTCATTTTATTGTTACTTTTAATTTTTTACTTTAGCTTATTTAGTATTTAGGATGGAAGAGGAGGGTGGAGGGGGTAGAGAAGGGTGGAGGTGGATGGAAGAGGAGGGTGGAGGGGGTAGAGAAGGGTGGAGGTGGATGGAAGAGGAGGGTGGAGGGGTAGAGAAGGGTGGAGGTGGATGGAAGAGGAGGGTGGAGGGGGTAGAGAAGGGTGTAGGTGGATGGAAGAGGAGGGTGGAGGTGGATGGAAGAGGAGGGTGGAGGGGGTAGAGAAGGGTGGAGGTGGATGGAAGAGGAGGGTGGAGGGGTAGAGGAGGGTGGAGGTGGATGGAAGAGGAGGGTGGAGGGGTAGAGGAGGGTGGAGGGGGTAGAGGAGGGTGGAGGTGGATGGAAGAGGAGGGTGGAGGTGGATGGAAGAGGAGGGTGGAGGGGGATGGAAGAGGAGGGTGGGAGGGGTAGAGGAGGGTGGAGGGGGTAGAGGAGGGTGGAGGGGGTAGAGGAGGGTGGAGGTGGATGGAAGAGGAGGGTGGAGGTGGATGGAAGAGGAGGGTGGAGGGGGTAGAGGAGGGTGTAGGTGGATGGAAGAGGAGGGTGGAGGGGGATGGAAGAGGAGGGTGTAGGTGGATGGAAGAGGAGGGTGTAGGTGGATGGAAGAGGAGGGTGGAGGGGTAGAGGAGGTTGGAGGGGGATGGAAGAGGAGGGTGGAGGTGGATGGAAGAGGAGGGTAGAGGAGGTTGGAGGGGGATGGAAGAGGAGGGTGGAGGTGGATGGAAGAGGAGGGTAGAGGGGGATGGAAGAGGAGGGTGTAGGTGGATGGAAGAGGAGGGTGGAGGGGTAGAGGAGGTTGGAGGGGGATGGAAGAGGAGGGTGTAGGTGGATGGAAGAGGAGGGTGGAGGGGGATGGAAGAGGAGGGTGTAGGTGGATGGAAGAGGAGGGTGGAGGGGTAGAGGAGGTTGGAGGGGGATGGAAGAGGAGGGTGGAGGTGGATGGAAGAGGAGGGTAGAGGAGGTTGGAGGGGGATGGAAGAGGAGGGTGTAGGTGGATGGAAGAGGAGGGTGGAGGGGTAGAGGAGGTTGGAGGGGGATGGAAGAGGAGGGTGGAGGTGGATGGAAGAGGAGGGTAGAGGAGGTTGGAGGGGGATGGAAGAGAAGGGTGGAGGTGGATGGAAGAGGAGGATAGAGGAGGTTGGAGGGGGATGGAAGAGGATGGTAGAGGAGGTTGGAGGGGGATGGAAGAGGAGGGTGGAGATGGTAGAGGAGGTTGGAGGGGGTGGAAGAGGAGGGTGGAGGTGGATGGAAGAGGAGGGTAGAGGAGGTTGGAGGGGGATGGAAGAGGAGGGTAGAGGAGGTTGGAGGGGATGGAAGAGGAGGGTGGAAGAGGGTAGAGGGGGCTGAGTTGTTACTGGGAGATGGGTGATCTGATAATGCATCTGTGAGTACAATACCATGGAATGCAAAAAACTGCCTGCCTCTCACTGCCCAGAGAAAAGTGGGTCACTCAAGCACACGTCCTTATCTCGCTAGACTAGAGTGATGTGCTCCAGGTGCTGGAAGTAGTATACAGAGTACTGTGCTGTACAGGAGTTGTTTTCCTCCAGAGGTATAGTAATCCTGACTTGAGAAATCTTTTCAGTAGCTTGGGCTGTTCTATTGTTCTGATCTACAGTGCAGAAAGTATTCAGACCCCTTTTTCCACATTTTGTTACGTTACAGCCTTATTCTAAAATTGATTCAATTGTTTTTTCCCCCCTCATCAATCTACACACAACACCCCATACTGCAGAATCAGACGTTTTGAAGGTTTAGGCATTGATTCTGAATGGTTAAGTTCTGCAACACTCTAGCATAACCCAAGCCTACTTGATGGCAATAGCGCTCACTGTTGCCCTTAGTGGCCAGTTTTAAAGTCATCTCCTCCTTACCTGGACAGACGTCTAATTTCGCAGTGGATCTTGAGCGACCAGTGTGACAGATAACCTGCTGACTGCTGGATGGCAGACAGACACACTGACACTGTGTGCCAAAAGCCCTTCCTCCCAGTCTGTCCCATTCCATCCACCTGACCGCCTTCCTGGAATGTGTCAGTTTATCCCATTTCCAGCCCATCTGGTAGAAGTGCTTAGGGCTGTCAGCCAGGGAGCGGCCTGCTATTCCTGTGTATGGCCTGGATGTCAGGTCTGGATTCCTGGAGCACTGAGCCCAGGGTAGGGGGCCAATGGTTCCTCTCCCCATATACCTGTGGCTGTATCCCCATGACCGATCGCCACATCCTGCCCCCCCTGCCCTGTCCCGTCCTATTAATATCTAGGTCTGGTGTAACCCAGCCATAGTGACAACTGTATAGCTCTTATCCATTCTCCTGTCATTGTTGATGGATTTTGTCTATTGTAGATTGTGTCAGTGAGATGGATGAAGTGGGAATTCATTGCCTTGATATCGTGTCATAAAGCATGCAGAGTATGCAGACGTCAGGCCATATCGTCACTTCCTCTCAGTAGATTTACGGAACGCTATGTTGACCCCCATATGTTTGTTGCCTTTCAACTGACGCCCGTCGTGCATAAACAAACAGGATGTAACAGAGGTACTTCCGACATGTCTCAAAAGAGGGGTGGTCTTGTTACCGTAGATACTGAATGTACTGTAGCTACAGCTAGTACTGTATCTTCATGCCAACTGTTTCTGTTCAGAATGCACTCCATAGAATACACATCTTGACTGATCTGAGTCCTGTGTCTCTGTGTTTAGATGAAGCTGCCGGTGCTGCTGCTGGGTCGTTCAGCTGACCTCAGGCCTGGTGAGTTTGTGGTGGCCATCGGCAGCCCCTTCTCCCTGCAGAACACGGTCACCACAGGTATCGTCAGCACCACCCAGAGAGGAGGCAAGGAGCTGGGCCTGAGGAACTCTGATATGGACTACATCCAGACGGACGCTATCATCAACGTGAGTGATACATCCACATCATCAGCACACACACACAAGCAGCTGTCACACAGGTTATTTAGTTGTGGAACAGTTATTTGTGGAACATTTAGTTGTGGAACACAGCTGTCAGTGCAGGGCATTTATTTGTGGAACATTTAGTTGTGGATATTTAGTTGTGGGACATTTAGTTGTGGATATTTAGTTGTGGAACACAGCTGTCAGTGCAGGGCATTTAGTTGTGGATATTTAGTTGTGGAACACAGCTGTCAGTGCAGGGCATTTAGTTGTGGAACATTTAGTTGTGGATATTTAGTTGTGAAACACAGCTGTCAGTGCAGGGCATTTATTTGTGGAACATTTAGTTGTGGATATTTATTTGTGGAACATTTAGTTGTGGATATTTAGTTGTGGAACACAGCTGTCAGTGCAGGACATTTAGTTGTGGATATTTAGTTGTGGAACATTTAGTTGTGGATATTTAGTTGTGGAACACAGCTGTCAGTGCAGGGCATTTAGTTGTGGAACATTTAGTTGTGGAACAATTAGTTGTGGATATTTAGTTGTGGAACACAGCTGTCAGTGCAGGATATTTAGTTGTGGAACATTTAGTTGTGGATATTTAGTTGTGGAACACAGCTGTCAGTGCAGGGCATTTAGTTGTGGAACATTTAGTTGTGGATATTTAGTTGTGGAACACAGCTGTCAGTGCAGGGCATTTAGTTGTGGAACACAGCTGTCAGTGCAGGGCATTTAGTTGTGGATATTTAGTTGTGGAACACAGCTGTCAGTGCAGGGCATTTAGTTGTGGAACATTTAGTTGTGGATATTTAGTTGTGGAACACAGCTGTCAGCGCAGGGCATTTAGTTGTGGAACATTTAGTTGTGGATATTTCGTTGTGGAACACAGCTGTCAGTGCAGGGCATTTAGTTGTGGATATTTAGTTGTGGAACACAGCTGTCATTGCAGGGCATTTAGTTGTGGAACATTTAGTTGTGGATATTTAGTTGTGGAACACAACTGTCAGTGCAGGGCATTTAGTTGTGGAACATTTAGTTGTGGAACACAGCTGTCAGTGCAGGGCATTTAGTTGTGGAACATTTAGTTGTGGATATTTAGTTGTGGAACACAGCTGTCAGCGCAGGGCATTTAGTTGTGGAACATTTAGTTGTGGACATTTAGTTGTGGAACACAGCTGTCAGTGCAGGGCATTTAGTTGTGGATATTTAGTTGTGGAACACAGCTGTCAGCGCAGGGCATTTAGTTGTGGAACATTTAGTTGTGGATATTTAGTTGTGGAACACAGCTGTCAGTGCAGGGCATTTAGTTGTGGAACATTTAGTTGTGGATATTTAGTTGTGGAACACAGCTGTCAGTGCAGGGCATTTAGTTGTGGATCATTTAGTTGTGGAAAATGTTGTTGTGGAACACAGCTGTCAGTTCAAGGCATTTAGTTGTGGAACATTTAGTTGTGGAACATTTAGTTGTGGAACACACAACAGTAGCTCCCCCTTATTTTCCCCTTTAACCTGAATGTTGTTACTTTTCAGTATGGGAACTCTGGCGGACCCCTGGTCAATCTGGTAAGATATAATTTCTTATTGATAAGAATTACATCTTTCAGAATGGTCTTAAAGGTCCTATTCAGCCATTTTTATCTCAGTATCAAATCATTTCTGGGTAACAATGAAGTACCTTACTCTGATTGTTTTCAGTTCAAATGGTCAAAAATATACTAAAATAGCTTCTTAGCAATTAGCAATTTCTCAAGCAAGAATTTAGCTAAAACGGTCTGGGAGTGGTCTGAGTGGGGAGGGGAAAGCTGAAAATGTACTGCTATTGGCAGAGAGGTTTGGAAGTCTCTTTCTTATTGGTCTGCTAACTAATTTGCCACCTGGTGATGTCACAAGGCAGGCCAAAGCTCCATCCCACCAAAACAGGCTGAAATTTCAGGCGGTCTTTTCAAACAGCTTTTTAAACCATAAGGGCATTATCATCATTTTCGCAATTTCACAGTGTTATTCCAACCTCATAGTGTGGAAATATATATAAAACACAGGAAATCACGTTTTTAACTGCACTGGGCCTTTCATTGTAAATCTATGACAAATCTGAAGGATGTATTTGAATAATGTGTGTTGTTTCTGTCTTCAGGACGGAGAGGTGATTGGGATCAACACACTGAAGGTGACAGCAGGAATCTCCTTCGCCATCCCCTCAGACAAGATCCGTCAGTTCCTGGCAGAGTCCCATGACAGGCAATCTAAAGGTACAGATTACCAATCTAAAGGTAGGGCTGTGACGATTATGTAATTTTGGGCTAACGATAAATTGTCACGCAAATGACCACGGTTATTGTCATAGTTGTCATTTTTTTCAACAATTGTTTTGAGCTTGTGATGCATCATAAATGAATGCATCTTTGAAAATTACCAATGACATACCTAATGAATATAACGCAGGTTTGGTGAAACCCCTGTTTAAAAAATATAGATATTTTGACTGTGCCGTTCTGCTCATAAAACCAACTTTACCCTCTTCATGTATAAAATAAATAAGTACAAATAAAATAAACAAAACTGCTATTGGGTTAGTTTTATCTACTTGAAAATAAAGTTTCAAAATATATATATATATATAATCTCCCCCTCTTAAAATGGATGTATTAAGACGATTTTGGCCATTTATTTTTAAGTTTACGGTTATTGTCGGTTAGACCAGGGTTTCCCAAACTCAGTCCTGCCCCCCCCCCGATTATTGTGCCAGACCTATCTAAAGTTTCATGGCTTTGACCAGGTACTGTATATTGAATTGTCAATGTTTATCACCATGTGCATGCTAATGCATCATTTATCCTCTTTTCTTTAGGGAAATTATCAACAAGTAAGAAATATATCGGCGTGAGGATGATGACTCTCACACCAATGTAAGTTTCAGCCAGCCTGGTTCATCTTGTGAATGAAATTCTTCCAAATACCTGCGTTACATTAAACACATCTCTGTTTTCATTGGTTCCTTTCCCATAGGCTTGCAAAGGAGCTGAAGGAGAGACAATCAGACTTCCCCGATGTTACCTCAGGGGCATATGTCATCGAGGTCATCCCAAAAACACCAGCTGAGACGTAAGTACTATCTAGAACCTGAAAGGGTTCTTCGGCTGTCCCCATAGGAGAGCCCTTTGAAGAATGGGTTCTACGTGGAACCCAAAAGGGTTCTACCTGGACCAAAAAGGGTTCTCCTACAACCCTTTTGGAACCCTTTTTTCTAAGAGTGTACTGAAAACAGAACAGTTAAAGTCCTCGACCTTAGATGAGGACAGGAGCATTTAATGACTCATTTGGTAGTTGGCGAAGTCTCCATCCCTCTCATAAAGGTTGCTAAGAGTTCATTGTCGTCTACTCTTAAAATTAGACTGGCCTCATAGCACAATGATTTAGCATTTCATGACCACATAAACAGCATGATAGAGCAGTCTATCTACAGAAGGTTATTCATTCTTACAGAATGCACTCTCTGTATAGTTTTTGTGGCCACATAAAATCATTTGTGCTGAGGCGGTGGTCTCCCACTCAAGGAAATGAATAGCTTTATTTTTGTCTGGTGGGGTTTGTGGTACCAAGGTTAGCAAAATGGTCTTAGATTTTTCAGAGACCATGGTCAGATTTAGTTTCTCACAGTGTCTAACAAGAATGTTACTGCCTCTGTAAGTTCATTTAGCTTTTTTTGGAATGGGGAAAACTCCCTTCTCTCAAATAAAGAGGCTATTTTTATATTCTGTGGAATGAGAGATCTAATGGTACACTGCTTATAGAGCCTAACGTACTTTATCAGTAAAGCGCATTTCTTTTTTGCTACATTCCCCCCTCTCTCCTCCACAGAGGTGGCCTGCAGGAGAGTGATGTCATAATCACCATCAACAGCCAGCGAATCACCTCGGCCAGTGACGTCAGCAGCTCCATCAAGAGGGAAGACACGCTGCGGATGGTGGTCCGGCGGGGGAACGAGGACATCATGCTCACCGTCGTCCCAGAGGAGATTGACCCTTGACTTCTCAGCAACCACGAGCTGGTTCTCAGTGTTGAAAATCACGGACCTTAAACCGGGTGTGTCTGGAGCCACACCCTACCTTAGAACCTATAACTACTAGTGTCTCCCCCCCTCCACTACCCTCAAACTACAGAGGTCTGTTTGGCCCACACCTAACCCTCTGGGAGCTCAAATATGTCCAGGTTAATAAAGACATATTTTAGCACCCCTGCCAATTTTTTTTGTATTATTTGTCCTCATGTATGAGTCAAAAAGATACTTCCACACTCATTGAAATTGATTATTGCCATCACGTTTGTTTTTATACTCTATTAACGTAACGTAACGTTCCTTGCACAGAGAACCCTCTTCAGTCAGAGAGAAGAAGTGAAGGGTGTCCTTAATCTGGTTTGTTGTTGATATTGTTGATGTTTTTTAATTGTATGTTTTGACCACAATTTCACAGAGGGAATAAAATGGTTTTTAAAAAAGTGGTGTTCCTTACTGATATGAAAATCCTAACGCTGACTGCATGAATGTTGATGGTTGAACTATACACATCTAGTCAAGGCCAGTGTACACATCCAGCTTGGCTGCTCTATGCACAGACTGGGATTATGACCATGGCATGGTTATGGTTTGGATCATAAACTCAGCAAAAAAAGCGTCCTCTCACTGTCAACTGCGTTTATTTTCAGCAAACTTAACGTGTAAATATTTGTATGAACATAACAAGATTCAACAACTGAGACGTACACTGAACAAGTTCCATAGACATGTGACTAACAGAAATTGAATAATGTGTCCCTGAACAAAGGGGGAGTCAAAATCAAAAGTAACAGTCAATATCTGGTGTGGCCATCAGCTGCATTAAGAACTGCAGTGCATGGACTGCACCAGATTTGCCAGTTCTTGCTGTGAGATGTTACCCCACTCTTCCACCAAGGCACCTGCAAGTTCCCGGACATTTCTGGGGGGAATGGACCTAGCCCTCACCCTCCGATCCAAAAGATCCCAGATGTGCTCAAAGAAAGATGCTCAGGGTCCCTGCTCATCTGCGTGAACGTGCCTTAGGCATGCTGCAAGGAGGCATGAGGACTGCAGATGTGGCAGGGCAATAAATTGCAATGTCCGTACTGTGAGACTTCTAAGACAGCGTTACAGGGAGACAGGACGGACAGCTGATCGTCCTCGCAGTGGCAGACCACGTGTAACAACACCTGCACAGGATCGGTACATCCAAACATCACACCTGCAGGACAGGTACAGAATGGCAACAATAACTACCCCAGGAACGCACAATTCCTCCATCAGTGCTCAGACTGTCTGCAATAGGCTGAGAGAGGCTTGACTGAGGGCTTGTAGGCCTGTTGTCAGGCAGGTCCTCACCAGACATCACCGGCAACAACGTTGCCTATGGGCACAAACCCACCGTTGCTGGACCAGACAGTACTGGCAAAAAGTGATTTCACTGACGAGTCGTGGTTTTGTCTCACCAGGGGTGATGGTCGGATTTGCGTTTATCGTCGAAAGAATTAGCTTTACACTGAGGCCTGTACTCTGGAGCGGGATCGATTTGGAGGTGGATGGTCTGTCATGGGTCTGGGGTGGTGTGTCACAGCATGTCAGAGCTTGTTGTCATTGCAGGCAACCTCAACGCTGTGCGTTACAGGGGAGACATACTCCTCCCTCATGTGGTACCATTCCTGCATGCTCATCCTGACATGACCCTCCAGCATGATAATGCCACCAGCCATACTACTCATTTTGTGCATGATTTCCTGCAAGACAGGAATGTCAGTGTTCTACCATGGCCAGGGAAGAGCCCGGATCTCAATCCTATTGAGCACGTCTGGGACCTGTTGGATCTGAGGGTGAGGGGTAGGGCCATTCTCCCCAGAAATGTCCAGGAACTTGCAGGTATATATATACACACTACCGGTCAAAGGTTTTATGTGGGAACTCCTTCAAGACTGTTGAAAAAGCATTCCAGGTGAAGCTGGTGGAGAGAATGCCAAGCGGGTGCAAAGTTGTCATCAAGGCAAAGGGTGACTATTTGAATAATCTCAAATATAAAATCTATTTTAATTTGTTTAAAACTTTTTTGGTTACTACATGATTCCATATGCGTTATTTCATAGTTATGATGTCTTCACTATTATTCTGCGATGTTGAAAATAGTAAAAATAAAGAAAAACCCTTGAATGAGTAGGTCTTTATATATATATATATACACTGAGTGTACTAAACATTAAGACCACCTGCTCTTTCCACAACATAGACTGACCAGGTGAATCCAGGGGAAAGCTATGATCCCTTATTGATGTCACTTGTTAAATCCATTTCAATCAGTGTAAATTAACGGGCGGAGACGGGTTATTGTGTACGTTTGCCATTCAGAGGGTGAATGGGCAAGACAAAATATTTAAGTGCCTTTGAACGGGGTTTGGTAGTAGGTGCCAGGCGCACTGGTTTGAGTGTGTGAAGAACTGCAACAGTGCTGGGTTTTTCATGCTCAACAGTTTCCTGTGTGTATCAAGAATGGGTCCACCACCCAAAGGACATCCAGCCAAATTGACAACTGTGGGAAGCATTGGAGTCAATATGGGCCAGCATCCTTGTGGAACGCTTTCAACACCTTGTAGAGTCCATGCCCTGACAAATTGAGGCTGTTCTGGGGACAAAAGGGTGGGTGCAGCTCAATATTATGAAGATGTCCCTAATGTTTTGTACACTCAGTGTATATACTGTATATATTTCAGTCTCTGACATTGCTCGTTCTGATATTTCTTCATTTCTACATTTTTCTGGATTATGTGTGTATTGTATTTGTATTGCTAGGTATTACTGCACTGTTGAAGCTAAAAACACAAGCATTTAGCTGCACCTGGGATAACATCTGCAAATCTGTGTACGCGACCAATAACATTTGATTTGATTTGCAGTAAAGGAAAGACACAGACAGAATTAGGTCATCTCTCAAGCCATTGGTCATCTCTTACATTTTATTATGGTCATCCATACAGCGGGGCAAAAAAGTATTTAGTCAGCCACCAATTGTGCAAGTTCTCCCACTTAAAAAGATGAGGCCTGTAATTTATCATAGGTACACTTCAACTATGACAGACAAAATGAGTAAAAAAAATCCAGAAAATCACATTGTAGGATTTTTAATGAATTTATTTGCACATTATGGTGGAAAATAAGTATTTGGTCAATAACAAAAGTTTCTCTCAATACTTTGTTATATACCCTTTGTTGGCAATGACAGAAGTCAAACGTTTTCTGTAAGTCTTCACAAGGTTTTCACACACTGTTGCTGGTATTTTGGCCCATTCCTCCATGCAGATCTCCTCTAGAGCAGTGATGTTTTGGGGCTGTTGCTGGGCAACACGGACTTTCAACTCCCTCCAAAGATTTTCTATGGGGTTGAGATCTGGAGACTGGCTAGGCCACTCCAGGACCTTGAAATGCTTCTTACGAAGCCACTCCGTTGCCCGGGCAGTGTGTTTGGGATCATTGTCATGCTGAAAGACCCAGCCACGTTTCATCTTCAATGCCCTTGCTGATGGTAGGCTTTGTTACTTTGGTCCCAGCTCTCTGCAGGTCATTCACTAGGTCCCCCCGTGTGGTTCTGGGATTTTTGCTCACCGTTCTTGTGATCATTTTGACCCCACGGGGTGAGATCTTGCGTAGAGCCCCAGATCGAGGGAGATTATCAGTGGTCTTGTATGTCTTCCATTTCCTAATAATTGCTCCCACAGTTGATTTCTTCAAACCAAGCTGCTTACCTATTACAGATTCAGTCTTCCCAGCCTGGTGCAGGTCTACAATATTGTTTCTGGTGTCCTTTGACAGGTCTTTGGTCTTGGCCATAGTGGAGTTTGGAGTGTGATTGTTTGAGGTTGTGGACAGGTGTCTTTTATACTGATAACAAGTTCCAACAGGTGCCATTAATACAGGTAACGAGTGGAGGACAGAGGAGCCTCTTAAAGAAGAAGTTACAGGTCTGTGAGAGCCAGAAATCTTGCTTGTTTGTAGGTGACCAAATACTTATTTTCCCCCATAATTTGCAAATAAATTCATTAAAAATCCTACAATGTGATTTTCTGGATTTTTTTTCTCATTATGTCTGTCATAGTTGAAGTGTACCTATGATGAAAATTACAGGCCTCTCTCATCTTTTTAAGTGGGAGAACTTGCACAATTGGTGGCTCACAATACTTTTTTGCCTCACAGTATATCCTCAGCGAACTGCTTAGGGTGCGACATTAAGTATCACGTGAATTAGCCACAGTATGAGGTGATTTATATATAGGGAAGGATCCATTACGTTAACTTGTGGAATAGACACCGTCTGGAATGCAGTTTCAACCAGTCAGCATTCAGGATTAGACCCACCCGTTGTATAATACGTAATAATCGACAGTATCCTTTCCGTTACATGTTCTTTGGGTTCGAAACCTAGTTAGAAAACATGACCTCACTCTTACCTTCAAATGTCCCAAATGGCACCCCATTTCCTATGTAGTGTGCACTGCTTTTGACCAGGGCCCTTAGGGATATGGTCAAAAGTAGTGCGCGATATAGGGAACAGGGTGCAATTTGGGACGCAAACACCGTGTGACATCAATTACAGAGGCCTCATCGATGAAATGTTTGGTTAATGTACTGTAAAGGATAAGCTCAAGGTTTCTAGAAATACTGTAAATGTCCCATTAGTCAAACTAAGTGATCTGATAATGTAATTCCCATGTGTTAGTGGGGATGTAGACTACCCCCTGAAAGGCTACAGTTACAGTGTAGATGAACGCTAAGGATGTGATGAACATGTATTAATAATAGAGACTAGTTTACTGGATGACTCATCCATCCAGGTTAATATCAGTGTCGGGCTGGGGCCAAATGAGAATACGTTGTGCTAACAATACAATCTATCTGCAATATTAAAACTAAGAGTACAAAAAATCTGAATTATGTCGATCTGAGAAGGGCTTCTTACTGACAGGCCCGAGGCCATACTTCACTGTTGTATTCAAATCATTAAAATATTGATTGCTCTGGGCTTGTATTCATAAAGCCTCTCAGAGTACTGACCTAGGATCAGGTCCCACCTGTCAATGCCGCAACATGGTCACACATCTAAAAGGCTAAACTGATCCTAGAGCAACACTCCTATTCTGTGACATACAGAGTTACAAATAGAGTATTAATTTCCAAGAGCACACAGACATAGTAGGCTACAGTACTGAAATGCTGTGTTGTTTTTTTCCCACTACTTTACACTTCATAATGATCCTAATACAACAGGTTTTGATTAGTTCCCTTCATTGCCATGCAGAGTAGCAGCACCAGCAGTTGGATAGCGTTGATACAGTTAGTACCACTCTACATGCTTTTCTTAGTGAGCGTACTAGGACCTGCCCTTTGCTCACAGGAAGCTGTGCCCTACTTCTGCCTGGCCGGGTCCAGTCAACCAGCACTGACCTACGGCGCTGTAGTTCGAAGCGGTCTGAAGTATACATGTCTAGTCTACAGATCCTGGAGGAAAACACTGGCCCACTCTGTAACCTGGCCCAATGGATGAGTGTAGAATGATCAGGAGTGAGGACAACACAGACAGACATCATCCAGGGTTGTTAAAGCAGGCAGTGGCAGCCGTCACATGGTGTCTCTGCCACTAAATGTTTTACTGTGTCCAGTGGGATTCGACTGTTGCCATCCAGTTTGATGCATGATCATGATTTATACAAAGGATGATTGTTCTCAGACATAGTTATTTATTGATTTAGCTGGTACTGTAATCCACGCCAAACATCCAGCACATCATTCTGGTAAATTCATGTTTCACATAATCCTTCAAATATTTAGTCAGCTGAGCTTTTCCCAGAAAGATCAGCCCGGGGTGTGGTGACCTGTTCAAGGATGCAGCAATGGAGTCCTCTGTAATGTAGTAATGGAGTCCTACCAAAGACACCAAACCAACGGCTCCACCTAGTGCTTCTCCTTTACCAACATAAACATTTCCTGTTTTACATTACAGAGGAATGAATATGTTTAGCAGGTGTGGACTGGAGAGCAGGTTGTGTTAGATTCTTTTTTTTTTATACCCTTGCACAAAAAATAATAAACGTATTCTGTAGTTTTGTTACAGTATAAATAGATTTATTTTCACTCTTGATCATACAGTGCAGTTATTTAAACCAGTCTGTTAATACACAGAATATGAAAGGGAGTCAAATTTACAACAGTCAGACATTATTTTACAAAACGTGCACAAGTGGTAAAACTACAGTAAAATAAGCAGCTTGTCTCTGGGGAGTTGGGTTATTGGGTGCGGGTTATTGGTCGCAGCCAGTGTAGGGGCTGTGCATGGGGCTGGGGATAAGGTAGGGGCTGGAGTCAGTGGGGGCTAGGGCTGGGGATAAAGTAGGGGCTGGAGCCAATGCAATGGGCTAGAGTCAGTGGGGGCTGGGGTAGGGGATGAGGCAGGGGCTGTGGCTTGGGTAGAGGCCGGAGTTGGGACGGAGTTAGTGCAGGGCCTGAGGCTGGTCAGGCGTGGGTGCTGTGGTCTTGAGGTGGTTAAGGGGAAGAGCCAGGGTCTGCAGTAAGGCCGTTTCCAGGCGCAGCTGCATGGCATCCAGTCTCTGGTCCATGTGTTCCATCAGCCTCCTCTCCATCTCGCCCAGATATCTCTCCAAAACCTGCTCCAGCCCTCTGCAGCATGCATGCTCCTGCCTGCAAGACGATCCATCACAGAATAGGTTTTCATAAGAATTAAAGTACCTCCCTTTGGTGCTGTCGCCCTCCCATGATAACATTGCCCTTGAACATATCCTCGCTATCCTCACAGGTTTCACTGGACCGGGAGTTTTCCCTGACAACAAGACCTGTACGGTCATACAGACAAACCATACTCAGACATTTCCTGGAACATAAACAGACACACCACAATGCCACCAGAACCATTACCAGAACCATTACCAAACCCATTACCAGAACCATTACCAAACCCATTACCAAACCCAGACAGACATGGTCAGCCCTGACATCCTCCATCCACTTGACTCCTAACCACAACATCTGGACGCCATTCTACTCCAACCACACCATGTAAACATTCAGAGGGATTTTTACATTGTAGTTAGACCCACCACCAGTCATCATACTCACCGCGGGCCGTTGGATGTCTTTGAGGCATCCTCGATGCGGAGCTGCGTCACCTGCCCACACACACTCTGCAGCATAGGGAGCAAGTCTGGGCTGATGCATGGTTTCCGTCCTCCTGGCTGGCCGTTAAGAAAGGGTGACATCATGTCTGCCAGGCCGGTGTGAGTATCGCAGGCTGCACGAGACTGGGGCCATGGATCTGAGGAGGCAGAGTCAGACATCTCGTCTGGCTGGAGGCTAGTGTTGACTGAGGGGTGTTGAATGTCAGCTGGAGCTGAAGAGGGTCCGTTAGTTACTTTAGCAAGAGCAGAGAGAGCCCCACTGCTCATGAGGAGGGGCAGAAACCCACTCAGTGAGTCAGCTTTGTTCTGGAAAAAAATACCAAAGAGCTTGATTTACAATACAATACAGCGATTGTCTTCTGTGTTCTCTGTTCACTAGTCTTGAGCTTCTCGCTATCTGACAGCCATCTTGGTGGGTAGAAGAATGAACAATACAACACAACACAATACAATAGAGCCAGTGTCTCCTGTGTAATTTCGGACTGCGTAATTTTCCACTGAGGTTTCTATTGACTTGTATTGGTGCCTGTGATGCTTTGACGTCAGCGGAGAACCCACCTTCTGCTGAAACTGGACCATGTTCATGAGGCTCTGGGCCCCCGGTGAGAGGCTGGCACCCATCTCCTCCACCATGGACTGCACACGGAGCATGTCGATGCTGGGCCCCAGGCTCAGAGAGCAGTCCACAGGTGTCAGTGTCTGTAGGCCCATCACGACCCGAGCCACAGCCACGCTCCCTCGCCCACCAAGAGACAGCAGCTGAGAAAACGCAGAGGTTAGCCCAAGAAAGGGCCCCACCCATAATAATCCTAACTAGACAGGTAAAGGGGATGAGTCAATGGATTTCATGTTGACAGAGACATTGCTATGTGCTAGTAGAGAAAAAACAGGAACGGACTGAAGTAGTAACAGACACTACTGTTGATTTGAAAGCTGTGGTTGACACGCATACCTTCACCTCACATGATGCGGCAGGGGACTCCAATATTAAGTGTTTCCTGTAGAAGGGTCCTCTCTCTGCACTGAAAAGCATATATATATATATATATATATTTTTTTTTAAATAAAGACGTACCACATTACACCCAATTATGATACTGTAACCATTTTTTGCTTTAAAATGTATGCCAAACAAAAAACATGAATTTCTAAATTTAACAAAACCATACAACTCTATGCACAAGGAATGCTTTTAATAATTTACTCAGAAATGTTTATAAAAAAAACATTTACTGGACAAACTGTGCAGATGCAAAGTTTGGTAACAGAATTTCTGTCAAATCTGTCCGTTTTTTTATGTGACCACGCTTCCCAAAAACGTAAATATCTGCTCTGGATTAAGTTTAAAAAATGTCTGCAGAAAGAATGGTGTGTCAGCTATGACATGACAGCTTAACTTAAAAAAAATAAAGTGAGTTACTGAACTACAGTGAAATAAATTTACACCCAGTAACAGAATTGCAGTAATAGAATTTCATCATGGGTCCCTGATCTATACTACACAGAAATGCATAATTATGGATAAGAATGTCATTCTCTTCATGGTGATGTGTCATGTACAGGTACACAAAAGGTAGAAATAAGCAATACTCTCCTTTTCATATTTGGTATTATTCTACACACTAGCTATTATTTACATATATTCCCTACATATATTATATATACACACACTACCGTTCAAAAGTTTGAGGCCACTTCGAAATGTCCTTGTTTTTGAAAGAAATTGAAATTTTTTGTCCATTAAAATATCAAATTGTTCAGAAACACAGTGCAGACATTGTTAATGTTGTAAATGACTATTGTAGCTGGAAACGACTGATTTATAATGGAATATCTACATAGGCGTACAGAGGCCCATTATTAGCAACGATCACTCCTGTGTTCCAATGGCATGTTGTCAGCTAATCCAAGTTTATCATTTTAAAAGGCAAATTGATCATTAGAAAACCCTTTTGCAATTATGTTAGCACAGCTGAAAACTGTTGTTCTGATTAAAGAAGCAATAAAACTGGCCTTCTTTAGGCTAGTTGAGTATCTGGAGCATCAGCATTTGTGGGTTCGATTACAGGCTCAAAATGGCCAGAAACAAAGAACTTTCTTCTGAAACTCGTCAAGATATTCTTGTTCTGAGAAATGATGGCTATTCCATGCGAGAAATTGCCAAGAAACTGAAGATCTCATACAACGCTGTGTACTACTCCCTTCACAAAACAGAGCTAACTGGCTCTAACCAGAATAGAAAGAGTGGGAGGCCCCGGTGCACAACTGAGCAAGAGGACAAGTACATTAGAGTGTCTAGTTTGAGAAACAGACGCCTCACAAGTCCTCAACTAGCAGCTTCATTAAATAGTACCCGCAAAACACCAGTCTCAACGTCAACAGTGAAGAGGTGACTCCGAGATGCTGGCCTTCTAGGCAGAGTTCCTCTGTTCAGTGTCTGTGTTAATCTTAATCTTTTTATTGGCCAGTCTGAGATATGGCTTTTTCTTTGCAACTCTGCCTAGAAGGCCAGCCTCCCGGAGTCACCTCTTCACAATTAGCCTTTTAAAATGATAAACTTGGATTAGCTAACCCAACATGCCATTGGAACACAGGAGTGATGGTTGCTGATAATGGGCCTCTGTATGCCTATTCAGATATTCCATTAGAAATCAGTCATTTCCAGCTACGATAGTCATTTACAACATTAACAATGTCTACACTATTTCTGGTCAATTTGATGTTATTGTAATGGACAAAAAAAAGACTTTTCTTTCAAAAACAAGGACATTTCTAAGTGACACCAAACTTTTAACTAATATTTATTAGTTAAAAGTTTGGTGTCACTTTGAAATGTCCTTGTATACAGTGTAGACATTGTTAATGTTGTAAATGACTATTATATATATATCCATACATACACACCTGTCAGGCTGTGTGTTGGGGTCTCTTTCCCCGCGACAGGTGCCACAGTAGTCCCCAGCCTGGGAGTAGACCTCGATTGTGCGGGCTTCGCTGGTCACCAGCAGGCTGGTGATGAGAGCAGGGCAGTGGGGTGCACAGCACAGGGTGATGACACACGGAGACCCCTCCTCTACCTGCTCCAGGAGCACTGGAACACACCTGAGGACAAACAAGAGAGTGATCAAAATGTCAAAGGGTAGTATTTTTATTAAGAAAATCAAGGATTTTAATATCAGTGCTGTAACTATTCTAGAGAGTGGAAGTTAGTCTAGATAGCTAGCTATCATTTACATTACATTTAAGTCATTTAGCAGACGCTCTTATCCAGAGCGACTTACAAATTGGAAAGTTCATACATATTCATCCTGGTCCCCCCATGGGAATTGAACCCACAACCCTGGCGTTGCAAGCGCCAACTGAGCCACACGGGACCACAGTGTATGACAGTCTGGGGCTTCCTGGAACGTTTCAATTTGAGTTAAGGCATGCATAAACCGTTTAGGTGTGGTCATTTAAAGGTTGACGAGGTCACTGCGGTATGGGAATGTCTGTCAGTGGAGAAGATGATAAACAAGGTGTCTTACCCGTTTGGTGTGTCTCTGTCGATCTGACTGATGTCAGTGTTGTTACTTGACTCTACTGGGAGAAGGATGTCAGAGAATTGGCGCTCCTGTGATTTGCAAGCCCATGACGTGTGCCCGTTGACAGGTCCATCTTTGCTTGTGCTCACGTCAATACTGGCCATGATGATTATGATGATGGCCGCTTTCCCTAAACGTAATACCTATCTGGCCTTGGGTAGCTAACTAGCTAGCCAAATGGACTAGTAAAATACAAAACAGATTCCTCTTCTACAGCACAGTGACGTTATGAACAAATGCTGGGGCAGAAACAGTTATTTCAGTCACACTGTTGGTTTGTCTATGCCAGCCGGTAACCGTAAAAAAACATATCAAGCAATCCTATCGACTCTCAAGGAAATGCTAGCTAACGTTAGCATGTTAGCTAGCATACAGGCGGCCCGTCCATTCTTGGGTCAATGGATGGAAACGTCAGTTAAAACGCTACAATTCATACCTTACATCAACCAATCGTTTTAGAAAGCATATATGGCGACCAGACGACTAACTAGCTAGCAACTTCGATGAAAGCACGGCTTGTTTATGATGTTACACCACCAATGAAGCACTTCTGGGTTACGCTTTTTTCCTTTCTGTGGATCGGTTTCTACTAAATAGCACAGCCACTAACTCAAATTGGCTTCAGGCCGATCGTTCAAAAATCATAACAACAAATTCATTTTTGGTCTTAATTTAAGATTAGGGTTAGACATAATGTTAGCCGTGTGGTTAAGTTTAGGCTTAAAATTAGATTTTAGAAGAGAAAATGTAGAAATAGGTCAGAATGTATGACTTTGTGGCTGTGTTGACTAGCGACGACCCTGTGGATCTTCTACTTCTGTGTAACGCCTTTCTTCCTTCAAAATAAGAGTCCAAACCAGTAGACTGTAAAAATTAATAATGATGGTAGTAACCATCCAATTACAAATATTAATGATTAATTAATGGTGACATTTCGTGGATGAAAAACAAAAACATTTATATTAAAAACAACATTTAAAAACAATGGAAAAACAACTAGCCTTAAACATGTTATTTATTTTCCCTCTTTAGTTTTTTTTAACATGAAAGACTGACTGGAGTAGTTTTGAGTGAATTTACCATAGACATTAAAACCAGGGCACAGATTTACACAGCAATACTGTATTTCACTCACTGTTTAAATCCAACCGCCAGGTGGCGACATTCCCTATCCTGTATAATGGCAATAAAGAGAAAATGGAAACCGGTACATAAACCTACCAGTTAACCGCAGCCCAGTTCAAAATACCGAGGATTTTGAGAAAACAGCGGTGGCATTCGACGTGGGGATTTGAACCCTCTTCCGACAGAAATGCTGAGCGGAATAAGGTACCGAAATATGTAATTGATGTTCTAAATTACTGCATGATATTGCTCACTGAAGTATTAGATGAACGTTACAGTCACTATGACCATTCGTTTTGGTCTGCTGCATCCCTCTCTGAAATAACACCTTGATTTTAGCGCTAATTTACATTGTAAAATTGCCAGTCACATCGTTGTTGCAAATTTAACAATACATTTGAGTTATTTTAATTTTATCGCAGCTGATATTTGGCCTGCTGTAGTAGGAACAAAATGTGTTAAGGTATAAAAAAAAGTTTTGTGTCGCAGCTGGAGTAAAATTTTGCTATGCGCAGATTTTATTATTTTTTAATCTCCTTAGTATTTATTTACTTGCTACGTGTGACAGTAACATGTTGCTGGAAACAATTGGTAGATACATTGTTGCACATCTTCCACTGACAAAGATTTCTTCACATGTTGCAACGCCGAGAATGTTGGCATTTCAAGAGTAGATAATTGCCTAATTAGAATGTACAGAAACATATCTGCAAGCCCATAAAAAATGTTAAAACATTAATTTGCAGTCAACTCTAGTTTTTGGCAGTATGGTTTACTCCAAGGCTAGGAAATCTATTTTGATGGTGCTCCCAAAAATCCCTGCGATGGGGGGAGGGGCATGTACGTGGCAGTCTTGTCTCCCTGAATTATACTCCCTGGTTTGAACCTCTCCACAATTGTAGGGTCCTTGCTGTCTGGGGGCCTTGGGACGTCCATACTCTCCATTGAATTTAAAATGTATTATATAACAATTACACTTTATTTTAGTGAACAGTAATAGCAGGCACAGATGCATCACCTCTGCATCTCCTCACCAGTTTTCTTAATCTAATAGCTCTTTGTAGTCTTGTTGGGTCACATCTCACACATTCCTGACCTTTTGATGAAAGACCTACTTTTCATTTACCTAGATAGGGTTGGGTGATAGGTCATCTGCCCTGGGCCTCTGTTCACCTGTTGCACATCTGTTTCAAGGGTACCTATCTATCCAAAATCAAATCCAGACCATCATAAAAGGAAATTAAGCTCATTGGCCTATTTATTTACAGCACCTACTGCCAGCCGTTTGTGTACTCTCCCAGGTATTTGATTGCTCGTTGTAAATAGCAGCCCAAAAGGGAAATCAAGCCTTTCCCTTCTACCTCGGCCCCCGCCCCCTCTGCCCCTTGCTCTCCTTGGGATGCAGCTGCTGCTCTCACTGTCCAGCTTGTACTCTGTCACCCTAAAGCCTCAAATGCCCTCTGGTCAAATGGAGTACTGACCTCTTAGCTAGACATATAGTTAAAATATGTTTTTTATAGACAAAGTCATTTAAAATCCCCGCTTTGAGTCTATGAAGTGTTGTTTTTTAGCAGCGTGGCTGACACAGTAGTAGTTGTGTAAAGAACAAAGGCCTTGTGAGAGCAGTGAAAAGGGCCATGCAGGGTGCGTGAGCCAGCAGTGGCTTCACTTGGTGCGTGCAGACTCGGTGGGTTCTGAAGGCAAGTCTGGCAAAGCTGTATCCCCTGTGTGGGCAACACATTTTCACAAGCTTCTGCTCAGCCACTTAGCATGCCGAGACTCGCAGAAGTATTTTGATTGCAGCTGTTAGTTTCATAAAAATATGTCTTTCAGAAGTTTCCTGTCATGAGATCATCAGTGGATAGTGTGTCCAAGTGCCCGAACATCTCACAGGTATTAATATGATATGTAACGGACGAGCAACTCATCTACCTCGTTTTACAGACCCCTGTGCGGCAGTGCAAAGATGGAGTTGAGGGGAGTCTGTTATGTGTTGTTGACCTGTCTACTCTACACGTCCTCCGCTGACAAAGATTTCTTCACTTCCATCGGTAGGTTAAATGTCCTCTCGTTTCATGAACATCTCTCTATTGATCCCTTTATTCAGTAGTTTCCTCGCTTCCAGCCTGTCTTGGTCACAAACATTGGCTTGAACGCCATTGGCTCCCTATGAAAGACGTTGTTTATCACCGACATGAACATTACAAACATGTCTACAATGTTGAACGCATAGAAGGACTAGTAGAACTTCTGACCCCTATGTGTTTCACTGTGTTCCCTAGGTCAGATGACCGATCTGCTGTACACAGAGAAGGACCTGGTCACCTCTCTGAAGGATTACATCAGAGCTGAGGAGGACAAACTAGAGCAGGTCAAAAAGTGAGAGGAGAGCCCCGATGCACAGGCAGTCTCTGTATATCTCTCCATCTGTCTCCCACAGTCACAGGCTCTGGCAGGTTATAAAGTGAGAGCCCCAATACCCAGATAGCTACTCTCTCGCTCTTGGTTACGTTGCTCTCTCCCACAAGGCACCATGCTATAAAGACTGTCAAAGAGAGGAATGTACGTCACAGGAGGTTGGTGGCACCTTAATTGGGGAGGATGGGCTCGTGGTAATGGCTGGAGCGGAATCAGTGGACTGGTGTCAAGTACATCAATCGCATGGTTTACAGGTGTTTGGTGCCGTTCCATTTGCGCCGTCCCGGCCATTACGCTGAGTTATCCTCCCCTCACCAGCCTCCGGTGGTGTACATATCCTGCTTCACGACACTACCGGTATCTGTAACATGTCTTTAGAGGGTGTCATATTGCCATGTCTCTAGCTTACAATGGGCCTGGCTAACCAGAGACCTAGTTTCTCTGGCTATGAAGATGACACAATAAACCAACAGGGTGTGTCACGTGCAGGACATGATGTAACTGTTCTCTTTTTTTGCCTTTCAATGCTGCTGATGGATGTGTGTGTGGGAGTTTATACATGAGTTCATATATGAAGTTGCATGTCATATGTAAACGTGCATCTGAAAATGATTCACGGTTTGCTTCTGAGTCACTTGTTTTTCTTTCTTTATTAGTCACGTGCACAGGGTACAGTGAAAATCGTAAGTTCCAACAGTGCAGGTCAAGAGGAGTTGCCTATATTGAATGCCTTTTCCCTCCATGGTGTGTCCAGGTGGGCTGAGAAGCTGGATGTGTTGTCGGCCACAGCCACTCAGGACCCAGAAGGCTTCCTGGGCCACCCGGTCAACGCCTTCAAGCTGATGAAGAGGCTCAACACAGAGTGGGGAGAGCTGGAGAGCCTGGTCCTCAAGGACATGTCTGATGGTCAGGGTTACTCATACGCCTCTATTCTAATGACTAAATGCTATGTTACCACATAAAGATTCAATTATTGCTAAGTAACTTAATAAAATTTAAAAAACAATATAATCAGTCATGTTGCATTTTTAGCAATCACTGAAGTGATGGAACAGGGTCTGTTTCTACAGAGATGAATGAAATAACTGAAGTGCATATAGATGACGGCCTCCATGCACTTACCACATTCCTCGTTTTGCTAAGTTCACCGTATTGTACGTTGCTCTCCAATATTTATTGTTTTGTATGCATGTTCATTAGCAGAGTACACACAGTCCCAATTTTAGCTTCAGAGTAGATTGTGCTGATTTATTGGCACATTGAACCATGTAGTGTGCCGTAGTTTAACAACTCAGCGGATAGTGCTAAAACAATGACGTCATGCCATTGTTCTCCAAGCGTCTTTTAGCATCTATACCACCCTGTGTGAAGATGGTAGAATTGATGTTCCTAACCATCTTTCCTTCCCATACTCCAGGGTTCATCTCTAACCTGACCATCCAGAGACAGTACTTCCCCAATGATGACGACCAGACGGGGGCAGCCAAGGCCCTGATGAGGCTTCAGGACACCTACCGGCTGGACACACACACCATCTCCTCAGGGGATCTTCCTGGTGAGTGGGGCTGGGAGGTAGAGGCTTAGGGCATCTACTGGCTAGACACGCTCACCATCTCCATGGGGGAACTGCCTAGTGAGGGGCAGGCAGGGAGAGGCTGGCTAGGGGTTTAGGGCACGCGGTGGGAGCTTCATACCAAGAGTGGATTAGCAGCGGACGTGTTGCCGGCAGAGGTTATGGTAGAGCTTCAGTGATGGCTGCTCCTACTGTTGCAGGGGGAAATCGTGCACCGTGCTCACTACATGCAGTGGAACACCCCATTTAGTCCACATGGATGCTTGAAATGCCATATAAGTGAACTGCATGCAAATGCTGCTGAGATGGAGATGTGTGTGTCACTCTGCACATGTTAACATCTACACACAGGAACCAATAAGGATGTCGCTATGAGCCCTATGACAGTGGAGGACTGCTTTGAGCTGGGGAAGATCGCCTACTCTGATGCTGACTACTACCACACAGAGCTGTGGATGGAGCAGGCCCTGAAACAGCTGGACGGGGGAGAGGAGTCCAGCGTGGACATGGTAACCATCCTAGACTACCTCAGCTACTCCATCTACCAGCAGGGGGAGCTAGAGAGAGCCTTGGACTACACCAAGAGACTACTCAAATTGGGTGAGTGGAGACTGCTGTAGTACATTTACATTTAAGTCATTTAGCAGACGCTCTTATCCAGAGCGACTTACAAATTGGTGCATTCACCTTATGACTTGTACATTATGTAACGCCAAGGGCCTGTTTGAATACTTTTGAAATTGATACTTTGTGTCTGAATCTATAACTGAAAACGGGGTTACCTCCCTATGGCTTTCACCAGTCCAACCTAGTCAGATTACTGAAATACATTTTTAAGTACTGTCACCCAAGTATGTGTGTGATATTTGTTTTTCATGTCTTGATTGTACTGCGCAGGACAATACTGAGTAGACTCATCTTCTGTCCTAACCGAGTCTGTTGTGTTTCTCAGACTCTGCCCACCAGCGAGCCAACGGAAACCTGAAGTACTTTGAGTACCAGCTGGCCAAGCAGAACAAGGTGGAGGCGGAGGAGGGCCAGAAGGAGAAGGAGAAGAGAGAGCGGGAGAAGAGAGAGGCATCTGACAAGAAGGGCAGACCTGCAGACTACCTGCCTGAGAGGAGGAAATATGAACAGCTGTGTCGTGGCGAAGGCATCAAGATGGTGAGAGCCACTAACTGTACCACAGGCACCTTAATTGGGAAATATGTTTTAGAGTGTGGGGGGAGCTCGGGTGGCCCTATGGATCATGTATGATCTGTATCCCTCTCTTCCATCTGTCAGACCCCGCGTCGCCAGAGTCGTATGTTCTGTCGTTACTCTGACAACAACCGCCACCCCCTGTACGTGCTGGGTCCCGTCAAGCAGGAGGACGAGTGGGACCGCCCACGCATCATCCGTTACCACGACATCCTCTCCAACAGCGAGATCGAGAAGGTCAAAGAGCTTGCCAAACCCAGGGTGAGTTCAAAGTTCAACCTCCGGGGGAAGACTGGGTCTGGCGTGTGGTTTTCCAGAATTATAATAAGGATAATTTTGGGGGGGAAATGATGCAACCTTAGGTGTGGTAGATGTTAGAATGTGTCTGAGACGCATGCTGCCGTAAGAAGACTGGGGATGCCCACCCTGCACGAGGACCTGACTGTGTTCCCGTGTGTGTTTATTTGTTACACACTGGCTGGATAAGAGCAACATCCCATTTGTTTGGTACATAGAGTAGTATTTGATAGCAGTTAGAACTAGAAGTGAGTTTTGACTCGGCAATGAACATCAACTCGAAAGGTCATAACTGAATCGAGTGGTAAAACTAAGTCATAGCTTCATATCAACACATAACTCAGACTTTTGCATGAATCGTGTATTAATGTAAATGATAGAGATCCCTAACTCAAGCTAGAGTTCAGCTCTTGGAGAGGGTAAGGGGGCCCAGCAGGGACACACAGCACAGACTTAATGTAGCCTCGTAGTGTATGTGGGTCCAGCAGCCAGTCAGTGTGTAACAGGGATTGTCCCTGTAACCCGTGTCCTCTCTGCCGGTTGGCTGTTGGCTCCACAGCTGCGCCGGGCCACCATCTCCAACCCCATTACTGGTGTACTGGAGACCGCTCACTATCGCATCAGCAAGAGGTAAGACCAGCAGACAGGGATGGGCACAGCGCTGTACCCCTCCGCACACCGCATCCTCTCTCTCCGCTTGGGCAGGAACCTTGGCAAGAGCACAACAGCTAATCGGGAACTCTGCAATTTAAGCGTAGAGGGATTATAACGGATTTTAAATTGACAGTTTGTATGTTTGGGGAAATATTGCCTGAACAAGTAACATTCCTGCGAGATGGTAGACACTTTGGGTATATTGGAAGCTAGGTTGATTTCGAAGGTATAATTCAGTCCCTCTGGGCCCGCGCTCTTGCCAAGATGTCCCGCCACTGCTTTGATCATAACAAGAGGGAGGAACAGGAGACCAGTACCCGTTGTTATGATGCCATTAACAGTAGTCGGGGTGCGACCAGGCCAGTTTTATATATTCTACCTTTGGTAGCGTCTCATTTAAGTTTTGGCTGTGACCATTACAAGTTGCAAGTCATGTACTGCAATGGTTTTAGACCTGATGGTCCGCATGCCCTGGCCTAGTGTCAGTCTGTCTCTCATACAGTTGCTTGATCATTCAGTGATGTCTCTATCTCTCCGTCTCTCCTCTTCCTCTGTGTCTCTGTCCTCCTCACTGTGATCTGTGACTGTAATGTGAACCATCCGGGATACTAGCTAAGGCGTACCACCGTGCATGACCCCCAAACTGGGAAACTCACTACAGCCCATTAGTCTCCAAGAGGTAAGGGGTCAAAGGTGACGGAGAGGGGCCTGCATGAGGCCCTGTCTGCCCTCCTCATCCCTACCTCTCACCCCCTTTTGTGAAACTTTACTTACGGATACACCTACCTTTCCACCTCTCTCCTCCTGCTGCAATGACATCACTTCCCCTCCTCTCCAACCCATCAGGTCGACATGACAACACAATCCATGCAGTGGCAAACGGCTGTTTTTCCTACTCTTTTTCTTTGAAAACAGGAGTTTTTCTGTTATCTGGGTGCAGGCTCTGGCGCATCTCACAGAATGATGTTTCAGTGTACGGGTGGAATCTCCTCTTGTAGAAAGGGGTCTTCCTGCCTATTTGTTCCCTTCAAGCCTGATTAATGTGGTGTGGCTATAGAGCGCCCCCTTGTGGAAATAGATTAACTGCAGTTGACCTGCTCAATGTTGTTTATGAATTATCTTATGGGCATTTAGTTATCAGGGTTCTCGGTTAGGCTCTAGATTTTTCTTCTTGTTAGATGAATGGTTTAATGAAGCACTCCGATACAGAAAATGTTTTTGTAACCATACAGCTTATATAGCAGCTGATAGAGTATTTATATCTAAGGATGTGAGCCAGCATTCTGGCCGGACTCTAATGACAGCACTTCCAACATAACCCTGTCATCCAGTGAGGACACTCGCACATGTATACTTCAGAATGAATAGATTGAGGCAATTTAAGGCATTTCCTATTCATCTAACATTCATGTTAAATGAGGGAGTGTAAACAGCGCCTGAGACGTGGGCCTGTCTGACTCAACATGTTTTGAAGTGAGGCTTGGCCCCTACCCAATGAAAGGATGAGATATTGGTCTCCCCAGTCAACTCTGCTCCCTGCTGGACACTTACCAGCATCTTCTGTTACTCCATAGCTTTTCAATCTATATTTATACATTTCAAACAGCAAGGTCTGCAACAGAGGGACAGAAGGGACTGGGTTCTGTTTGTTTAAATGAATAGCCCAAACTCATAAATTGTCACTTCCTCATAAATGCCCCAACTTCCTTGGTGAGAAACGGTTCGTTTTTAATGTTTTTGCCCTGAGACTGGATAAATATGGAGTTCTCTTTCACCTGTTTCAACGAGCCTGTTTCCTTCTCCTACAGACGTAGAATCTTAATTTGAGCCAGTTTGCTACAGCAAGAAAACAATTCTGCAGCAACAGGAAATGTGAATTATGTGGATCATAATTGTAGGGGTCGATGCATTTTTCGTAAGGGAAAATCAAGTCTTCCGAAGCATTTTTAAACCTCAAATGCACTACACGTTTTACATTTCCTGTATTGCAGGAAAGCTCTCCTGCAACAGGGTGATCAAATTAAGATCCTACATCTGTATACCCCTTCTAACCTACACTGCTACCACATGCTGTCCATGCTGCTATCTTAACTGTTAACACACCAATCTAGAATAACATTTTACAGCTGCCTGACTGCAATTTTGATGCTAAATAAAGATGTATTTTGCTACTCTGAAACTCTCTGTCTCTTATCACAGTGCATGGCTAACCGCCTACGAAGATCCAGTAGTGGACAAGATAAACCAGCGCATTGAGGATATCACCGGCTTGAATGTCAAGACTGCAGAGGAGCTACAGGTAACACAACCGAATATCAGGGTGGCTGAGGGACTTTAGTAGGACTGGAGCACTGGCAGGAGGGGATACCCTGGCAGTACATCTGTGTAGTTTAGCAACCAATGATGTGAATATACATTGGCGGGTAGGAGGAGCGTAGGGCCAGTAACCGAAAGGTTGCTGGATCGAATCCCCAAGCTGACGAGGTAAAAATCTGTCGTCCTACGCCTGAGCAAGGCAGTTAACCCACTGTTCGCCGGGCGCTGAAGACGTGGATGTCGATTATGGAAGCCCCCTGCACCCGTCTGATTCAAAGGGGTTGGGTTAAATGTGGAAGACACATTTCAGTTGAATGCATTCAATCGTACAACTGACTAGGTATCCCCCCTTTCCCTTTATACAGTATGCCTATTATAGCAACTGTATAAAAACTCAGTGCAAGCAATGAATGCAAAAGGAATCAATTTTACTGCTGTTTTCTACTTAGGAAGAGCCTACCAAAGTACTAGACGAGTGTACTAATGACAACACAGCATCTGTCACTGAGTTTGTCCTCTGTTCATCTCTCCTCAGGTGGCAAATTACGGCGTGGGCGGGCAATACGAGCCCCACTTTGACTTTGGACGGGTAAATAAGGCTTCTCTTTCTATTCTGGTCAGGGAACTATGACCTTTATGCTGTATGACTGAGAGCCAGTGGGTGACTGTTGATGGCTGGCACACGTGCATCAACTGTTGCTAGTGGGTTCATATGTGGATGGCAGTTTTTCCTTGACTTCACTGTTAGTGTTATTGAACCTTTGTGTATGTTCCATGTCTTTGTAGAAAGATGAACCGGATGCATTTAAGGAGCTGGGCACCGGGAACCGTATCGCCACCTGGCTCATTTACGTTAGTATTAAGCAATTCACTATTTCAGCTCTAGTTCATAGATGTGGATACAATTTTGGGTCTTCCATTTTACCCATGTGTAAATCTAATTTCAAAGGTTCCATTTAAAAAGAAATGGGTTTCGATTAGGTTGGATTTTTTTTTTTTTTTACTCGTATTAAAGTGGTATGATGCGATGGCTTGACGAGGCTCTCTGTTGCAGATGAGTGACGTGCCTTCAGGGGGAGCCACTGTCTTTACTGATGTGGGAGCTGCAGTGTGGCCCAAAAAGGTGAAACACACAGCTGTGGTGTTCACTTTGAATAATTGTCCTGATAAGTGCGTGATGGGGTTTATTTATTTGTCATGTTGATGCTAAATAAAGAGCTTTGTGTATGTGTAAACTTTTCAGGGAAGTGCAGTGTTCTGGTATAACCTGTTTGCCAGTGGAGAGGGTGACTACAGCACGCGGCACGCGGCCTGCCCAGTCCTAGTGGGCAACAAGTGGGGTGAGCCGACCTGTCTCTCATTACATCCTATTTCCTACACCCTGAGAACTTCAGGTCTGCCCCGAGGGCAGTGATACGGTTGTCAGGTCCGCTAACGGTTTGCTGCAGCAGTTAACAGTGGGTACTTGTTGGTCATGTCCTCCTGACTTAGTTTCCTCTTCCTTCTCCAGTGTCTAACAAGTGGATGCACGAGCGAGGCCAGGAGTTCAGAAGACGTTGCACTCTGAACGAGTCAGAATGATCAAACGGAATACGCTTTTCTCCTCTCATCCCTCTTCCTGGACCCTCCTGACTCTTGGCTCTGTGGGCTGTGAAGTGCCCTCTGACCTCTCGTCCTGCTCTCCAAAACTCAGTGTTCACTGAGGCTCTGGCTGCTCATGTGATGTCACATTTGTTTGTAGTTGAAGTGTGTGTGAGTGGTTCACCAGTGGGTCCGAAGCGCTTCGCTCCCAGTCTGTGCCTTCCGTCATGGGTTTTGCACACTCCGACTGCACAGCTGTCTTAACCTGAGGAACTTTTTTTTATTTCATTCTCACCCTTAACAGGGACTTTGATACAAGATACTAAGTTAATTAGAGCAAGCAACACAGCTGCTTCTCCCTTTCAACTTCCTACACATTACATGTTTTGGTGTGCACTACTCTTTTCCTCTACCTGAAACACTCCTTTTAACCATCCCTCCCTCCACTCCTTTTAACCATCCCTCCAATCCCTTCCTCCACTCCTTTTAACCATCACTTCAATCCCTTCCTCCACTCCTTTGAGCCATCACTTCAATCCCTTCCTCCGCTCCTTTTAACCATCACTCTAATTCCTTCCTCCACTCCTTTTAACCATCACTCCAATTCCTTCCTCCACTCCTTTTAACCATCACTCCAATTCCTTCCTCCACTCCTTTTAACCATCACTCCAATCCCTTCCTCCACTCCTTTTAACCATCACTCCAATCCCTTCCTCCACTCCTTTTAACCATCACTCCAATTCCTTCCTCCACTCCTTTTAACCATCACTCCAATCCCTTCCTCCACTCCTTTTAACCATCACTCCAATTCCTTCCTCCACTCCTTTTAACCATCACTCCAATCCCTTCCTCCACTCCTTTTAACCATCACTCCAATTCCTTCCTCCACTCCTTTTAACCATCACTCCAATCCCTTCCTCCACTCCTTTTAACCATCACTCCAATCCCTTCCTCCACTCCTTTTAACCATCACTCCAATCCCTTCCTCCACTCCTTTTAACCATCACTCCAATCCCTTCCTCCCCCACTGCTTCCCAGCACACAGATGACCGAGACCAGTTATAAATGCACTGTCACTGTCCCCCTCTCCCTCCTCATCAACAGGTCAGAATCAGATGACCCCACATATCAGACCTTCAACTTCAATGGGGGGACAACCCAATGATCCTGTAATCAGGGGTTGATGTTGGCCAGAGCCACAAAAATGGATGTTCTAACTGGTGTCGGGTTGGACTGGGGCTAGATAGAGGGCTCATGGGAAGGATGGAGGTTTATTGGTTGGTTGCACTATGACAATCAGGGTTAGTTATTAGGATGATACTATATGCAGGCCAGGCTTCTAAATTATGACCGTTGTAGTTGTTTATGCGCCTTAAAATGTGGCAGTACTACCTGAGGTATTCGATAGGAAAGCATCAATGTGAGGGCAAAGACTTGTTCTAATGTTACCATCAAAAAACATTAACATGCTTGGAGTTTTACACAGTACAGTATGCACAGGGTCTGGGCTATTATCACACTTGGGGCAGGTCTCAGAACAGTGACTATCTAATACAGTGTTTGATCCCTATTGCGGAAGGCAATGTTTGCATTCATGGTAAATGCTGCATATATCTACAATGCCATGTCTGCCACGGGGCAATAGCCCTGAGGTCATTCACTCCAGGGCAAACATTACTGCTGCACAGATAAACACTGACATTCAAAGCCACTGTGTCTGAGTCCGTCTGTTCCTCCAACTCCTCTTTCTGCCTTGGTGAAATACAGCAGTCTGTAAGTGCTGACTCATCCGTTTTGTTACTGAAGCAAAGCTCCTACCTGATCATTCATTGGTCTGATAATCAAAGGATTTCATCATCTCTGAATGAAAGATGGTGCTAAGAATCAATAGGATTATTAATACCATGCATCACTCCACAGTTTAAGCCTATGCTGACCCTGGGAAATCTGTTAGAGAATGTGGCTATATACACTCCAAAGCAGAAGAGGCTGGTGGGAGGCGATAGGACGGCTCATTACGATGTCTGGAATGGAAACAACGTGAGCCTATCCTCCCACCAGCCCCCTCTGCTCCAAGGTGCAGTCCTTATTTTTATTTGAAATGTAATAATGGGATGTGTGGCCAGATATTGTACATGTGAGATTTAATGTTTTCTAAATAAATAAGTGTTCACTGAAGACTACAGTGTGAGCGAGTCAGTGTGACATTTGTCCAGACCAGACTCAATTGACTGGAACTGCAGAAGTATTCCTATATTACCTAGGGTACAATATTCATACCAACCAAACCCTGAAGCAGTTCTGGGGAAAAAAATATGGTATCTATTTTAATCTCTCCATGATTTGATACAAAAGGCAATTTGTTAACTAGATTACAGAAAAGGAGTAGATGATTTTGGAGTGCAGAAAGGTGGTGCTGGCCACAGCCCTTCACTGTAATAGAAGGCTCTGTGGTAGTTGGCAGCTCAAGGCAGGGGCATCTTGTAGTCTGCAGGGTGGTTTCCCTCCCGGAGCTTTCCGAAGCAGCCACGTATCAGATCTACTGCAGTGTTGACCGTGGAGCTGATCTCATCCTCTGTCTTGCCTCTCTTTGGGTTCACCTCCACCATGTCCACTGCAGACAGCATCCCTGTGGAGATGAAACACAGCTCAACACACACTTGACTGACCACAGACACATTGGAGCAGCCTCTACTGTGTGTGAGAGACCTCTCACCTGTCTGACAGATGTGCTCTGTGATGTAGATTCCCTCTCTGTAGGTCAGCCCTCCCACTACTGGGGTTCCTGTGGCCGGGGAGATGGATGGGTCCAGGGCATCGATGTCATAGCTCAGATGGATGGGCTTCTTCACCCTGTTAAATCAATTCATTCAAATCAGTGTTTTGCCAGCAGAACACATCAATGCCCAATATTCACATTGATTTATCAGTGTTTGATGTAGTCTACCATTAATAGCAAGAAATTAAAACAAAATTGTTGCGGTTATACTTTGAGAAGATGTAGTCACACGTCTCCTCCATCACTTTGGATATTCCAAGGCGATCCACCTCGGTCATGGAGTAACCTTTGATACCCAGCAACATCAGGATATGGCTATAAATAGAAGAGTTTGTTTTAATTCTTCAGTAAACAAATGGATGTAGTGCAAGCTTATATAATACGATGTATGAGTCAGAATGAGAGGCAAAAACATACTGCTCTTCTGGGTCCACGTCTCTCAAGCCAATGTAGACTATGTCTTTGGCTGATACACATGGCTTTATCCAGGAGAAGTTGGGCAGAACTGGAATCTAATCAAAGAAAAGGAGACAAGTCCGCATCTAGAACTGTAGCTCACACCCATGTAGAATTTTGGGGCAGGCAGGTAGCCTCGTGGTTAGGGCGTTGGGCCAGTAACCAAAAAGGTCGCCGGATCGAATCCCCGAGCTGACAAGGTAGAAATGTGTCGTTCTGCCCCTGAACAAGACAGTTAACCCACCTGTTCCCCGTTAGGCCGTCATTGTAAATAAGAATTTGTTCTTAACTGACTTGCCTAGTTAAATAAAAGGTTAAATTAAATATATACTGTCACCACCTAAAACGTAAACATAACTGATATGACTATTCTCTATCAACATTTTTCATTTTATAATCAATTCCTAAAAAATGTATGATGACCAAGGACGTGCACAGGAAGAGGAAGTCTTACAGTAAATCATCAAAATTAACTGACATTGCACAACTGTGTAAATACTGGTATTGCGAATACCAAGGTGTGGCTGATCTAACATTTTCAACTCTGTTGCAGGGCAAAACAACCACATTTTGTATGGTACAGTATTTTAAATATTAAAACTTGGGGATGCCTTTGGGGGGGAATAGGAGAGAGAGAAGGATAGAGAGATCACCTTGGAATGCAGCTCATGGATGAGGTAGGACATGGGCTGTCCGTGGATATTGCCTGTAGGGGAGGTCAGGGGTGTGTTGATGTCTGCATGGGCGTCCACCCATACCACACTGAGGTCCTTCTTAGCTGCTGCATGCCCCTGGATCGAGCCTATCGCCAAACTGGACACAATCATGAGTGAATTCCATATCATATAGTCAGGAAAAACACCCTGCCCGCAATCCTGCGAATTTTGGCTGGTTGTTGACACTGGGCTCTTGCTCTAATATGAGTGGATATGACACACACACCTGTGGTCTCCTCCCAGCATCACACAGGTGTGTCCGTCATTCTTCACGGCGTGGACGGCAGCAGACAGACGTTGGTTGGCGTTGCCCACCGCTCTGGGTCTCTTCACATTGCCTATGGGCTCGTCGTTGGCCACCTCCTCAAACGTCACGTTGCCATAGTCTTTGACTGCACAGCCTGCGGAGGATGAGATTGGGCAACACAACAGTCACCGAAGGAAATGTATTAGTCAATGCACTTACAGTAATCTGGTGTCAAAATTAATCAAGGAAGAAGCTCTCAATGCATCACTTTGAAAAGAAAAGCCACACACTCTCATTATTAAGGTATCAATGGATCACCATAGTAATTACAATGTACCATCCATGTACATCAGGGGTATCAAACTCATTCCATGGAGGGCCTAGCGTCTGCCGGTTTGGTTTTTCCTTACAAGTAAGACCTAGGCAACCAGATGAGGGGAGGTCCTTACTAATTTAGTGACCTTAATTCATCAATTAAGTATAAGAGAGGAGCGAAACACCCGCAGCCACTCGGCCCTCAGTGGAATGAGTTTGACATGTACATGTTATAACCTAGTCCCCTCAAACTCAACTCTGGACCTCGAAGCCAGTTCCACTGTGTTTTCATTGTTCCCCTCTAATCAGGAACTGATTTAGATCTGGAACACCAGGAGTGTGCAATTAATTAGCAGGTAGAAGAGAAAACCAGCAGGCTCCGGACCTCGTCGGGCAGGCCTGTGCAATTCCAGTCCCCGGGGGCCTGATTGGTGTCACACTTTCCCCCCAACCCATGCAAACACAGCTGATTTAAAATAATTGCATTCTAAACTGAAGATCATGATTAGTTGATTATTGGAGTCAGGTGTGTTAGCTGGGACTGGGGCACAAGTGTGACACCAATCAGGGCCCCGATGACTGGAGTTGCCCAGGTCTGTCAGAGTTGAATGTCCTTGCCTCTAAGCTTATTTGCAATGTAAAACAACTCCTCCATTTTGCCTAGATGCAAAATGTTGAATCCTCCCCATTTTGCCAATGCAAATGAGCTCTCTCGAAGTTTAAATAAATTACTTATTTTACTGTGTTTGTTACTATGTTAGTGATTGAGATGTCTGTCTGCTATTCTCTCTATAGAGCACACAGACAGGCTAAGCATTGACAGAGCACCTGTCCCCCCCAAAGTGCCCTCAACTGTTGCTGGTGGGTGAGTGAGTGAGCACACTTTCACTGGCATGCATACTGTGTGCAGGGGGCTACCATTGTCATAACCCAAACACACAGACACACATGGAAGGGGGTGTTATGCAAGGTCAGGAGAGCTAGGCCTATCAGATCCCTTGTGCTGTGTGCCATGAATAAAACAGAGAGGGTGCCTAGGATGTCTCTGATCTCACGTGATCACACACATGGGCAGAAGCTGACACGGGGACACAGACAGACAGATCTTGCTCACGTCTTAATCCATTTGGATCACACAGATCCCTCAGTCCCTCTCCAGGCTCTCCTGCCTTCCCAGGAAGACTTCTTATGACTAAACACTTCAGAGGACAGGTCAGTCTCACTGGTAGTCTTTCCAAAGGACATCACTCCTGTCGGTGATACGCTGGTCATGATCTCAAGTTTAAGTTCAGGTGTATTTTTCCCCAAAAGGATTCTCTTTGTACCCTAGCCTATGTTTTGTCACTCATTCATATGGTTCAGAACTGCCCTGGAATTTAAGCATAGGAGGCTTGTGTGAGGAGCTATAGGAGGATGAGCTCATTGTAATGGCTGGAATGGAATTTATGGATCTGTATCAAATACGTCAAACATATGGAAAACACATCAAACATATGGAAACCCCCACATTGACTCGATACAGGTACCCCTGTATATAGCCTCGTTATTGTTATTTAATCGTGTTACTTTAACAAAAAACTTTTGTTTATTTTGTCAATATTTTCTTTACTCTTATTTTTCTTAACTTAATTACTGGTTAAAGACTTGTAAGTAAGCATTTCACAGTAAGTTGCACATGTGACATTTTTTATTGATTTGATTTGTTTGACGCATTTGCTCCATTCCAGCCATTACAATGAGCCCGTCCTCCTATAGTTCCTCCCACCAGCATCCTCTGAATTGAATGTGGCCATGGAAAGTAAATCATGCTGTTCGCTTGTGTAAATGGTATTGTCATTTGACACCAGGTTTCAAACTGATCCCCAATATGTTAAATTATTTAATCTCAACACTTCTGCCAAGCCAAGTAAAACAAAATGTTAGATATCTGGAGACTGATCTTAGAGAGATCACTTACTCATTTGATCAAATCAATAGCTTACAGAAAACAGATTGTAAACAGATTCCCTTCACTGTACATGATCTATTTTCACAATTTTATTCAGCGCAAGTGTCTTCATTTCTGCACTGTAGCTACCTATAGCCTATATTACAGAATGAGTGTAAAACGCAATATCAGGACGTCACCTTGCGCTCTGAGCTTTTCCACCAATCCGGCGGAGCGAATGAGGTCTGGTCCTTTCTCCACACCATCCCTCGGCTGCAATAGAGATAGATTAATAGGACTGTGTATTACAGCAACACATAATATAGTACAAATGTATAGTTTATTGTTTCTGAACGGTAGTATATTAAGCCTATTCGATAACATATCGAATGGTATACCTATCAATAGCCTATAATAAATTACAGTACACACCTGTCCTTTTGAAAAAGGCGCTCCAATAATTCCAACTGAGTGATGATGACTTCGCTTATAAATTCGGAAGGCGAGTTGCAATCCTCTCGAGCTCTTTATAAGGACCATTATCCTGTGCCGGGACACACTGTACATGAGCACAAAAGAGCTGCACAGGAGTTGCTTATACTATCAAATTGTTCACTGAAATCAAAAGGCGCACCACCAGTGTGACGACACACCGGCGTGAGCGTGGCACAGTAGACTAAACCCAATTGGGAGCCATGTCAGCTGTGACGGTCGGGTCTAGAGGTAAAAGTTTCGGCACCGCCCCAGCATCTTCAAGGGTTAGCGGCTTTGTTCCACTCGGAATTAAAAATTGCATAACCTAATCTTCCGCCTTGTATTTCACACCGGGGATATGGCCGATCTTATTTACAGCAATAGCCATTTGCTTTCCAAACAGTGTTTCAGCGATTGAATTTTTAAATATTGCGATATGCCCGGCTGGATCTCTGCTTTTCACATACAGTCGCAACTCAACAATCAACTCTTTTGGTATTTGCGCGCGCTGCCCAAATTGCGGACCCTTCCGACTGTAGGCTTTGCGATTTAAAACAATCCACACCAGTTGAATTCGGCGCATGTGACAAATAGTATATATATATTTAAAGGATCTAATGATCCTCTGTGGCCAAATTATGCTTTCTGGTTTAGTGGCCAAGTAAGAACGAATTTATTTATGTCTGTATAGACAGGATAAAGCTAATTAGGCTATATAACTTTGGCAATTCAATTTACTTTAGGGAAATCTTAGCTTACCTTATGGACACGCCCCCTATGCTTTGTAATGTGGTATAAACCCAATCAGTCAACGTTTTCATCTGATTGTCAAACAATCGCTTATTAACAAATGCGCTCCTATAGGCTACCCGCGTACGTTCGTCCACTCATTATTTCAGCATCCAAACCCGAAAAGTGCACTCGCCTCGGTCTCGGCCACCCTTGTTCGCCTTGACAAAATGTAAGTGTTCTCCTCCAACCACAACGCAATTTGGAGCGTATATACCACCCGGCATCCAGTCAATTCACAAAATGTTCATTCGGCTGAAATGCTGTAATAGCCTATAATTTTTTGGGCATGTTGTATTAATTGCGATAGGCTCATGTTTTAACCGTATGGCGTACCACACAATTTTTTCCGGGGCGGCATTCCTGACTGTACCACCTTTCACCCCTATACATATGGTTTTGTTACATTGTATGAAAATGTCATGAGTTAAATAGTTGCCATAAAAAGCGTTTCATTATGGGAAAACAGAAATAACAAAAAATATCAATATATTCCTATTCTCATTCCCACATGATACATCTTTGGCTAACCGTTTATTATCCTATTGCTTGAGATCCATCCTACATGTACCAGATATCGATATGAATGATTGAGGCAGGGTTGACACATGGTTCTGGGAAACAGATCATGGCTAAACTGGGGACAGGGGCTGAGGTTCAGGGAGGTATTTAGTCCCAGGGTCCTTAGCTCAGTCATGAGTTGAGGGCACTATGGTGTTGAACACTGAGCTGTAGTCAATGAACAGCATTCTCAGGTAGGTGTTGCTTTTGTCCAGGTGAGAAAGGGCAGTGTTGAGTGCAATAGAGATTGCATCATCTGTGGATCTGTTGGGGCGTTATGCAAATTTGAGTGGGTCTAGGGTTTCTGAGATGATGGTGTGGATGTGAGCCATGACCAGCCTTTCAAAGCACTTCATGGCTACAGACGTGAGTGCTACGGGTTGGTAGTCATTTAGGCAGGTTACTTTGGTGTTCTTGGGCACGGGGACTATGGTGGTCTGCTTGAAACATGTACACGTTCTGGTAATCCGCCTGGCCCTGCGGCCTTGTGAATGGTTAGCAGTTGACGTTATTCATCAATAACAAACCCCAAAGCAAATGAGAGAAAAATAGATTTATTTGAGAAGGACAAATCGTAGATGTTATGCTGGGAGATAGATGTTCAGTCTCCCCTGTCCTCAGCTTTTCTCCACAGAACAAAGGAACAGGACGACATTTCTACCCCCCCCCCCCACCCTAGCCTGGGGTTGACCAATCAGAAGTCCTTGCAGTACAACTGGGCCAATGGCCAAATAACAAGTATCCTGCTCCAGACTCAATGCACAGACCAATGAAAACGTGGCTCACATAGCTCTGAGTACAGGACTGACATTCCACAGATTCTAAACAGCTGTTCAACTGAAGACCAACTATTTACAGTGACAATTCCCTATTGACCATCAGTACTCTCGTCCTCTGCATTGTGTATTTATCTTCAAAATATTCTTAGAATGTTGACCTGTTTAAAAGGTCTTACTCACATTGGCTACGGCGAGCGTGATCACAGTTGTCCGGAACAGCTGGTGCTCTCATGCATGCTTCAGTGTTGCTTGCCTCGAAGCGCGCATAGAAGTCTTTTAGCTCATCTGGTAGGCTTGTGTCACTGGGCAGCTTGTGGCTGGACTTCCCTTTGTATTCTAATAGTTTGCAAGTTCTGCCACATCCGACGAGCATAGGAGCCGGTGTAGTAGGATTCAATCTTAGTCCTGTATTTACGCTTTGCCTGTTTGATGGCTCATCTGAGGGCATAGCAGGATTTCTTATAAGCATTCAGGTTAGAGTTCCGCTCCTTGAAAGTGGCAGTTCTACCCTTTAGCTCAGTGTGGATGTTGCCTGTAATCCATGGCTTCTGGTTGGGGATGCACTTATTGATGAAGCCGGTGACATATGGTATCCTCGGGATGAGTCCTGGAACATATTGCAGTTTGTGCTAGCAAAACAGTCCTGTAGCTTAGAACCTGGTCATTTGACCACTTCCATATTGAGCGAGTCACTGATACTTCATGCTTTAGTTTTTGCTTGTAAGCAGGAATCAGTAAAATAGAATGGTCAGATTTGTCAAATGGATGGCGAGTGAGAGCTTTGTACACGTCTCTGTGTGTGGAGTAAAGGTGGTCTAGAGTTTGTTTTCCCTCTGGTGGCACATGTGACATGCTGGTAGAACTGAGTTTGCCTGCATTAAAGTTCCCGGCCACTAGGAGCACCGCCTCTGGATGAGCATTTTCTTGATTGCTTATGGCTTTATACAGTTGGAGTGCCAGCATCGGTTTGTGGTGGTAAATAGACAGCTACGAAAAATATAGATAAACTCTTGTTAAATAGTGTGGTCTACAGCTTATAATGAGATACTCTACATCAGGTGAGCAAAGCCTTGAGACTTCCTTAATATTTGATTTCGTGCACCAGTTGTTATTGGCAAATAGACACCACCCTTAGACTTACCGGAGGCAGCTGTTGTCTTGCCGATGCACGGAAAAACCAGCCAACTGTATATTATCCGCATCGTCGTTCAGCCAAGACTCGATGAAACATAAGATATTACAGTTTTTAATGTCCCGTTGGTAGGATAGTCTTGAATGGAGCTCATCCAGTTTATTCTCCAATGATTGATTGTACATTGGCCAATAGGACGGATGAGGCGGGTTACCCACTCGCCGACAAATTCTCACAAGGCACCTGAGCCTACATCCCCTATATTGGCATCTGTTCTTCATACCGTTAGGTTATAATTCTCAGTGTAAAAAACTCAGACATTATGAAAGCGTAACCAAGTTTATTCTTCCCAGAGGATCAATACAGCTGCATTAGACAAAAACATTTTTCACATAAGCACTGATATTTAACCGTTCCTCATAGGCTGAATCTCCTCCTACCCATCTGTACAAACATCATTCTTTACTGTTAGGCAGAACACAAGTGATACGGGCCATAAACTTTTATTTCTCCCTTAAGGTGACCTGACCTCAATCTCCCTCCATCACTGATCCATGGCTTTCTCCCCTTATCAATGCCTGCCACATGTAATCGCTTCCCTGCACTCAACACATTCCAAGCTTAATTGCACACTATATACCTTCCTCCTATAACCATTAACTTCGGGTGTAGGCCCTCTAAACCTCAGCACTCCATCAGTGACACGGATAAGTATATTTTCATATTCTCAGAACCCAACAATACGAATGACGGGGATTTGGGCCTGGTCGGGTATCTGGAGTAAATCCTTTACATTCGACTCGTTAAAGAAAACAAATATTTGTCCAGTTCGAGGTGAGTTGTCGCTGTTCTGATATCCAGCAGCTCTTTTCGGGAGTAAGAGATGGTGGCAGAAACATTATGTACAAAATAAGTTAAACGTGAAAAAAAACCAAATAGCACAATCGGTTAGGAACTTTTAAAACGTCCGCCATCTCCTCCAGTGCCATTGTTTCACAAAATGGTGGCCATCGACCAAGAAACCTAACTACCCTAAACACATCAATACGTAGCTTCCATTACCCAACCCTGGTATTAACCACTTTCTTCACCCACCTTGGAGGCACATTAGAGGGAGGTTTGCATTCTGCCAAACCATACATTATGAACAACGCTCCTTTTTAGCTACGCTACAGGCAAAATAAAAAAATGTGCGAGTAAAAGTTTGCTATCAAATTATAGCTATAGATCATAATACAACATGCCCATTTGAAGAGGTTTTCCACATCTGTTGAAGTGGAATGAAACGATGTTGCACAGAAAAAAAGGTGGACAAACAGGCGGACAGGTCTTCATATGCTAACATTACAACAGCAGAGATAGAAAACAGGTTGTGTACAAGTTATGACACAGTCAACCTACCCTTCATGAGTTCAGGAAGGGGACAGTCTCTGGCAGGAGGACCATGTAGTCCTCCCTCGGATTAGTTAGGCAGCTCCAGCAGCATCAGCAGGGCAGAGAAACACACCTGACGGGAGAGGGGACAACACAGTCACTGGATGATCACTCCTGGTCCTGGAGAGCTGCAGGTGGGTTTTTGTGCCGACCCAGCACTAACAAACCAGCTAATCGTGGTCTTAAAGGTCCAATGCAGATGTTTGTATCTCAATATCAAATAATTTCTGGGTAACATTTAAGTACCATACTGCAATTATTTTAAATAAATAAAAATATTATTAGAAAACATTTTTTTTAAAGCTTCTTCGCAAAGAGCAATTACTTAAGCAATAATTTAGCAAGGCTTGTCTGGGAGTGGTCTGAGTGGGGAGGGGAAAACTGAAAATTAGCTGTTATTGTCCGTGAGGATTCGAACTCTAGTCTATTAACTAATTTACCACCTGGTGATGCCACACTGGAAGGCCAAAACTCCACCTACCAAAACAGGACGAAATTATAGGTGGTCTTTTCAAACAGCTCTTACCCTAAAAGGGCATTATCATTTTCACAATTTAACAGTATTATTCCTACCTCAGTGTGGAAATACACTGCCCCAAAAAATAAAGGGAACACTAAAATAACACATCCTAGATCTAAATGAATGAAATATTCTTATTAAATACTTTTTTCTTTACATAGTTGAATGTGCTGACAACAAAATCACACAAAAATTATCAATGGAAATCAAATTTATCAACCCATGGAGGTCTGTATTTGGAGTCACATTTAAAATTAAAGTGGAAAACCACACTACAGGATGATCCAACTTTGATGTAATGTCCTTAAAACAAGTCAAAATGAGGCTCAGTAGTGTGTGTGGCCTCCACGTGTCTGTATGACCTCCCTACAACGCCTGGGCATGCTCCTGATGTGGCGGATGGTCTCCTGAGGGATCCTCTGGGGAACGGGTGGGCCAGTTCATAGCATCAATGCCTTCCTCTTGCAGGAACTGCTGACACACTCCAGCCACATGAGGTCTAGCATTGTCTTGCATTAGGAGGAACCCAGGGCCAACCGCACCAGCATATGGTCTCACAAGGGGTCTGAGGATCTAATCTCGGTACCTAATGGCAGTCAGGCTACCTCTGGCAAGCACATGGAGGGCTGTGCGGCCCCCAAAAGAAATGCCACCCCACACCATGACTGACCCACCGCAAAACCGGTCATGCTGGAGGATGTTGCAGGCAGCAGAACGTTCTCCACGCCGTCTCCAGACTCTGTCATGTCTGTCACATGTGCGTGTGAACCTGCTTTCATCTGTGAAGAGCACAGGGCGCCAGTGGCAAATTTGCCAATCTTGGTGTTCTCTGGCAAATGCCAAACGTCCTGCACGGTGTTGGGCTGTAAGCACAACCCCCACCTGTGGACGTCGGGCCCTCATACCACCCTCATGGAGTCTGTTTCTGACCGTTTGAGCAGACACATGCACATTTGTGGCCTGCTGGAGGTCATTTTGCAGGGCTCTGGCAGTGCTCCTCCTTGCACAAAGGCGGAGGTAGCGGTCCTGCTGCTGGGTTGTTGCCCTCCTACGGCCTCCTCCACATCTCCTGATGTACTGGCCTGTCTCCTGGTAGCGCCTCCATGCTCTGGACACTACGCTGACAGACACAGCAAACCTTCTTGCCACAGCTCGCATTGATGTGCCATCCTGGATGAGCTGCACTACCTGAGCCACTTGTGTGGGTTGTAGACTCCGTCTCATGCTACCACTAGAGTGAAAGCACCACCAGCATTCAAAAGTGACCAAAACATCAGCCAGGAAGCATAGGAACTGAGAAGTGCTCTGTGGTTACCACCTGCAGAACCACTCCTTTATTGGGTGTGTCTTGCTAATTGCCTATAATTTCCACCTTTTGTCTATTCCATTTGCACAACAGCATGTGAAATTTATTGTCAATCAGTGTTGCTTCCTAAGTGGACAGTTTGATTTCACAGAAGTGTGATTGACTTGGAGTTACATTGTGTTGTTTAAGTGTTCCCTTTATTTTTTTGAGCAGTGTATATATAAAACAGGAAAATTACATTTGACTGCACTGGGCCTTTAATGATTAGTTGAATCAGATGTCTGTTGGCACTAGACTGGGACAAAAAGCCAGAACATCATGCCACTCTTCAAGACCAGACGTGGAGAATTGATGAAGAGAACAAATATCAAAGATATCCAGAATCCAACTTCAGGATCAACATCAGCTGTGTGTACAGCCTTCTCATGTCCCAGATATCTCACCTTGGCCGAGCTGTGTCGTGTCTTCAGCAGGATCTTGTAGTTGAGGGTCTACCACCGAGTGTCGTCTATTACGGCAAAGCAGAAGTGGCCCACGCACAGCACCAGGTGCTTGGTGACTCTGGTCTGGTAAACCTCTTCTCCACCTTGGGTGTTCTCCAACTATACACAGACAGTTATAGGGACACTGCTATAGGGGGGTAATGGGGGATCACAACAACAGATTAGAGCATTGGGACATGTGTAAGGCATCCATATTAGGAAGTCTCTCAGTTGTAATGGTGGCCATTTTTGTGGATGAGTCCTTTATTAAAGTAATGTGAGGGAGAGGGGAGGCTGACCTGATCGACCAGAGGGGTCATGAGGGCATTGGCTCTCTCCGTGCTGACGAAGCGCTTTGTGTCATACAGGCAGATCTTATGGAGGCAGTCCACTATGTACTCCAGCAGCGGGCAGCTCTTCTCAATGTTGTCCTCTGTGTCGAAGAAGGCTTCGTCTGAACAAGGGAAGGAATGCATGATAAGAGACAAAAATGAGCGAAAAAGATTGCCTTGCGTTTAGCCTTCACATTTGTTATTGAGAACCAGCGGTGAACCTGGAAAATCCCCATCAAGCATGACTTTTGTTTTACAGCAAAGCCAAACTAATCCAGACCCTTTTTTATACCTCTTAGATTAACAGACCGTGTGTAACCACACAGGAGAGAGAGCAGAGACGCACCTGTCTTTGTGATGTTGGTCTGGCGGAGCAAGTCCGAGAAGGGCTTGACCAGGTGACCGGCGAACAGGATGGAGAGCACCTAGGGGTTAGAGCCTGTCTGCCATGCTGTCCGACAGGCGGTCCTTGGCTGTGCTCTCAGTCATGCCCCAATCGAAGAGCTGCATTGGGACCAACAGATTTTAAAAATCATGTCTCTAGCAGATAAAAGTTGCAGTTACACTGTGATCTATGGCTGTTGTGAATCAGCTTACTGTCAAAAAAAACAACAACATACATAACTGGTAGTTGGGATCATAAGGACTCTTACTTTGAAGAACAGTGGCCTGAAGGAGACTTCAGACAGCTTCATGACCAAGGCCAGGAGACAGTCAATCAGATAGCCCTCCATCTCCTTAGTCTTCTCCAGATCACCCTGCAAACCAAACACAGCAGTCAAAACAAAGCGATGACTTTCGGACAAACGGTCATCAATTCATGGGACAGAGAGACAGACCTGGCAGTGTTGGGCCCGGAAGTCCAAAGAAATCAGGAAGGTCGTGAGCTCTGATTGGTGGGAGGTCAGCTGATCCTTCTCCATGTGACCAACCTGCTCTTTCAAGATGCCCATCAGGGGAACAAGCTGGCTGTGTGAAAATGAAACACTCATAATTGTACCAAATCAATACCGTACATGACCACACAGTGTGAACACGTTATCCATTATGTATTTACTCCATCCTTACATATCACACAGGCTACTGCAGGTTAGGCACCACATACCTGTTTGGAGTCCATCTTATTCTAGTACTTTTTCGAGGGTTGGCAGCAGGACCCTGGGAGGGAACCTTGGTGGCCACGGTGGTCCTGAGGGAGGCCAGTCACACGGCCAGCTGTGGGGTGGTGGTGGCCTTCTCTGCCACCCGCCTCAGTCGAGCCACATTACGCTGTTACACCGGCACATAATTTCAGTATAACACGTTCCATTAGATGTATTATGTAAAAAAATATATATTTAAACAGAAGGATGTTTGTATATGGAATAGTAGACGTTACCTGCAGCGGTGTCCTTTTGTCCCGGTTGATGAAGTGAGGCAGGGTCTCAGTGACGCGTTGCAGGGCTGTGACGGCACTCAGCATGTAGACCTCATTAGCAGAGAGGAAAGAGGTGATGTCTAGAGTCTGCAGCACTGCAGGCATCAGCCTGACAAAACAAGAGGAGGGGAAGGAGACTACGGTCACCAACAGTGACTAGTATACCTATGGTGTATTATGTGTCAACATTTTTGGGGACAACCTGACAAGTTCTATTCAAGTGTTTGTAGGAAAATATGAAATATGAGTAATTGAGCTGCCAAATGCACTGGTCTGAACTGTGCTGCCTGTATCTACTGTAAACACAGAAATGTAGTCTGTGTACCTGGGTAGTTGTGGGATAGCGAGGGCCTTCACAGTGCTGGCCACCTCCTTCATATATACACACACGTTCAAAAGTTTGGGGTCACTTAGAAATGTCCTTGTTTTTTAAAAAAGCAAATTTTTTGTCCATTAAAATAACATCAAATTGATCAGAAATGCAGTGTAGACATTGCTAATGTTGTAAATGACTATTGTAGCTGGAAACGGCTGATTTTTAATGGAATATCTACATAGGCATACAGAGGCCCATTATCAGCAACCGTCACTCCTGTGTTCCAATGACACGTTGTGTTAGCTAATACAAGTTCATCATTTTAAAAGGCTAATTGATCATTAGAAAACTTTCTTCTGAAACTTGTCAGTCTATTCTTATTCTGAGAAATTAAGGCTATTCCATGCGAGAAATTGCCAAGAAACTGAAGATCTCGTACAACGCGGTGTACTTCTCCCTTCACAGAACAGCGCAAACTGTCTCTAACCAGAATAGAAAGAGGAGTGGGAGGCCCTAGTGTCTAGTTTGAGAAACAGACACCTCACAAGTCCTCAACTGGCAGCGTCATTGAAATAGTACCCGCAAAACACCAGTCTCAACGTCAACAGGGAAGAGGAGACTCCGGGATGCTGGCCTTCTAGGCAGAGTTCCTCTGTCCAGTGTCTGTGTTCTTTTGCCCATCTTAATCTTGTCTTTTTATTGGCCAGTAAGATATATGATCTACAGACAATTCCTTCAACCTCATGGCTTGGTTTTTGCTCTGACATGCACTGTCAACTGTGGGACCTTATATAGACAGGCGTGTGCCTTTCCAAATCAGGTGCTCCAATCAAGTTGTAGAAACATCTCAAGGATGATCAATGGAAACAGGATGGACCTGAGCTCAAGTTCGAGTCTCATAGCAAAGGGTCTGAATACTTAGGTAAATAAGGTATGTTTTAATTTCTTTATAAATTTGAAAAAATGTCAAATAACCTGTTTTCGCTTTGTCATTATGGGGTATTGTGTGTCGATTGATGAAAACATTTTATTTAAATACATTTTAGAATAAGGCTGTAACATTAATCAAATGTGGAAAAAGTCAAGGGGTCTGAATATTTTCCGAATGCACTGTATCATGCTTACCAAAACTCCATATAATTAACATCCATAGCTTATTAGATGATGAGTGGAAGTGAGACAATGGGACAGGTCGTAGCTATCCAACGTCACTGACCGCTAGTTCGTTGACTTAGTGGTGTTGTTGATGATCTGAAAGCGCTAGGCGTCGTCCAGATGTGATGTTGGCGCCCATGAACGTGAAGATGGCCTTAATGATGTGCAGGACTTTCTCCTGGAAAAGGATGGGGCGGAGTCAAGAGGTCATTGGCACACTTGACTGGAAAAAGCTATCTAATAGCTGAGAAATGGTTCTGTGATGGCTGAGATGCTCCATGTTGAACTCATCCAGCACATCTGTGTGTGGAGGACAAAATAGTCAGTCACACACACAACCCCTAAAAGCCTCGGGGGTGCTCCTGGGCTAAAGCAGGGTCTCTCCGTCTCTTCACCTTTGCTGACGGGTCCTCCGTCGGGGGAGAGCTTCTGTCAGACGTTGAACAGACATGGCCTACATGCTTGGCGTACTCTAGGTTGTCTTGCTCCACGGTTGACGTCTCCAGGCACCTGAGTGGCCAGAGAGAAACATCACTTGGTCTATGTCCCAACATCCATTGTAGTATTCTAAATAGTATGCTAGTGTAGGTAACTGGACACATGGCTGGCCTAGCTAAGGCCAAGGCACTGAGAGACAGCATGGCTGGTTGTACCTAAGAGAGGATGCTGAAGAGAGCGGGAACTAGCATCTGAGGCCTCTGCAACTTCTTCTTGTGCTGTAGCAGCTCTAGGATGAGAGTCACCCTCTCCCAGGACACAGCGCCCTCTTCTGGCACTGGCTGAGAAGTGTCCTGGCCTTCCTATATAAAAGGCACAGAAACACAGTGACTCAAGTCAAATTGCATTGCAACCATTGAGGTTATTGTATCTAGCTAGGTCTTATTGTAGGCCCAGTTAGAGTAGATGTTCCTCACCTCTGCAGCATCTTGCTCCTGCGGGTCTAGCTCGTTAGCCACTAGCATGCCATCCACAGCACTCTACAGTGAGAGGATAGCATTAGCATCTAGTGCGGTGCTAGTAGATGCAGTATGCAAAGGTTCCTCCTCACCCGTTTGAAGACACTGACAACGGTCTGGGCACAGACAGCACTCCTGCTCTCCACCAGCAGGTCAAACCCCCAGGAGTCTCTGCTGGACCTTCTCATCTCACAGGGCTGAGTAGAATGCCTTGGAGATGTGACAACAACAGGGTCATGTTCAGTGTGAGCAAATGGGAGAAAACATTTTGAAACAGATTTTTTTTTTTTTTTTAAAGAGGGTTGTCATTGGAGAATTTTCTGAACGTTTCATTCAATTTTTCTGTTTTGTTCCTACAATATTGGAAATAAGTAGAATACAGCTATTGCATCACAGAGTATGCTGCTACAGTAGCGTACCTGTTATAGGGCGATGATCTGGAAGCAGGGGATATCAGGGTAAGGGTTTAGACACCGTGCCCAGGGCCTCGATGAAGAGCTCCATGCAGGCCTGGTCCTTCACCAGGTGGTGGGGGGCTGCCTGTTCATTGTACTTCCCCAGGACCAGCTGCGTGAGCAGGGCCTTTGTCCTTTAGAATGATGGGTTTCTCCGGCCCGCTCTGCTCCAGCAGGCTCCGGCATTAGAACAGACGGCACAGACTGAGGAGAAAAGGAGACAGGAATATAAAATATATGGCTTTACAAAAACCACCCAGATAAGAGCTCCCATATAAAGAGCCCTCCGAGTTTTTTCAATCTTTCATATTCCAGCAAGGACTTCTTAAATGTCTGTTGTCACTCCCTGTCCACTCACCTCTCCCAGAGCCCTCAGTATGGTTTTGGAGGTGTAGGCAGGGCAGCTGGCCACCGAGCAGCAGCTCCTCCAACCCCACTAGCAGGTCTTGTCCCGGGCCTTGCCTGTCCCAGTTACAGCCTCCTCACAGAACTTCCCCATGGCCTACAGAAACACATTGATTTGGAAAGAGTGTGTATAATAACATTTCATGTCAATATAAGACAAAAGAGGTGTGTGTTTAGGATTTATTTTGATACTTTGTACCAACAATGCTTAATTGAGAATACAAATTAAGTATTTACTTGTGTCTCACCCTCACCCGCCTGTCGATGGTGGGGTGAAAGGTAGCATTGTAGCATACCTAGAGGAACGATGGACTATCCTTCGAGTGAGTTGAGTGAAGCATCCGTCTGTGCACTGAAATCCAGTGTGTAACATATCAAGTTTCAGTACCTAGAAGAGTAGCGTCCTCAGGGCCCTGAAGCTGGCTGCAATGGGCCCCTGGCTTGCCCCAGTGACGATGACATCAAACATACGACACAGCAGATGGCGGTAGCAGCACGTGTTGCTGTCCAGCTTCTCTGGGTTCCACCATGACTCACTTGACAGGAAATCCAGACAGGAAGCAAGCCGTCTGTCAGCCTCTTTCCTTCTTACTCAGTGTGTGACCAAGTGGCTAAAGTAACTGGTGATATCCAGGCCTTTACTTGAACATGATGAAAAACAATATGCAGCCAATTGCTTTCGAAAAAGGAACATTTTTGAAGGAAGCGTTGTGGCACTTGAGGCTGGATAGGAGTCCTCTAAGCAGGGACACCAGCAGCAACCCATACGCCGTCTCTCTGCCCTACCCTCTACAGGTACTCTTCCATGAATATCCTCCTGCTGCAGGCAACAAGAGGAAAAGATGGTAAACCATTTCAGACCAATTTCAACAGTACAGAAAAGCATACAAAGGGTTAAGGAATTGGAGGATGAAAATCGTAGAAAGACGTAACGTAAATATCCCTAAAGGAAACTTCTGATTTATGTAGTTGTACAAACTGCCACCCCACTCACCTGAGGCTTGTCTTTCTGGGTAAGTTCCAGTATTGCAGGCTCCAGCAGGGAGTAGACACACTGGGCAGTGTGGAGGTGCTGGGTCTCACTCATGTCCCCCAGGCCCTGCAGTAAGGTCTGGCTCAGCACCATGAACACTGCCCTCTCCCGCAGGCTGTCCCGCTACCATCCCAGCCAGCTAGAAGACATGCAAATGAGGTCAAGGGTGAGTTGTGTTACTTATGACAGTTTCCTCTTGAAACCAGCATGTTAATCCAAATTTCGAGCCGCAAAAAGGGATATTACCTAAGCTAGGTCGCGGAGATCCAAAAATCATCATATCAGTTTCAGGAAAGCAAGGCAGGTTTGTTTCAATGGTACTTTGGATACGCCAACAAATGTTTACTAATCACTCATAGCATTGCGTTTGGAGAAGGGGTCCATGTTAGACAGGTTCTTGGTCAGTGTTGAGATGCTGGTTGGCTGAGTAATCCTCTCCATCACGTCGTTGAGTGCTGAGAGCAGATATAGGACGTAGTTAGTACACAGACAACCTTAGTGTCAGGAAGTCAATAATCCTAACAAGCAGAACTTTATATTAGTGGCATTAAGTTTAGAGTACACCTGATCCCTCTATTTACAAAAGTTTCCTCCATAGCATTCTCAGTAAGCCATTTCCAAGTGTTATCAAAGACAAAATAAATGACCTTTATTGTGAAACTCCATGTTCTTATGTGTTTACCATGGGCCCAGCCCTGAGTGCAGTAGGGCTGGTATAAGAGGGTGGAGACTGGGCCACACAAGTGGCCGTCTGGGGGGTCGGGCAGGGCCGAGGTGACCACAAGGAAGGGCAACAGATCCCCTACGACACGAGCCCTCAGGTCAGAGATCCCCTCAACCAGTCTGGGTTCCTCCAGAACCCTCACTGCCTCCTTCGACTGTGGACACCTATGAGGAAGCACATGGAACCCATTCACTATCATACTATTGATATGGAGATATCTGGGGAATCGATGTACAGTTCAATAAGGTGAGAACAGTACTAACCAGTTCCCAGCCTTTGAGAGGTCTACGCATGGCAGCAGTGAGTAGACATGAAACAGTGTCCTCTGGATCAAGAAAGAGCTGAGGAGGATATATAGGATAAATTAGGTTTAATCCTAGTAGATTCCAATATGAACGTACCTTAAAGTCTGATGTTCCAGCCACTCACCTCCAGAGCCTTCAAAGCTGCAGCCACAACCTCGGGGACGTCCTCCTTCATGCGCTCCAACAGAGCCTCGTTTAGGAAGGCCAGGTCAAAGCCCTACTGTCTCAAGGTGACAATTCCCAATAGCTGTTCCACAGCCGTGTGCCTCAGGGAGGGGAGCGGGTGCTTCAGGCTCAGCAGGAGGGAGTTGTCTCGAGTCCCTGAGGATCTGCAGTCAAAAGACAGCAGAGGGTAAGAAAAAGGAAGAATCACATAATGGCTTTGAGTAGGGTGAACTGATCCTATAGTTAGTCAGATGCAGGTATAGCACTGCTATTCACTAGGCTTAGGCAATATAGCGTTTATACCGGGGTATTTCGAAATACCAACGGAATGATTTTTTAATACCGTAAAAATAATTAAGTATTTTAAATGTTTTGGGTTGGGGGCACCCCCGCCTAGCGAGGGCTGCATGCTACACCACTGTTTATAACTATAAGTTAAGTATAACTATAAGAAATCTAAGATGTGTCATAAATTATATCCAGTGCAGGCTTCGGTTATGCATTTGGTTTGCTAACTTGCTAGCTAAGTGTCTAGATTTCAAGATCAATCTTCTTGGTTAGAGCAGAGACATTGAATCCCCTCTTGGATCAAGATCCCTGTTGCCTCAGTTTTTTTTATAGCTCCCCTTGTGTGCACATTTGGTAATACTGTATACCCCGGTATGGTACAAAAGACGGTATGAAGGTATGAACATCTGGATACCGCACAACCCTCTACTCACCAGTGCTGGAGGTGACAACGGCGTGAACCAGGTGAGGCAGCAGGTAGCACAGTTAGGGTGGACGCATGGAAAGAGAAAATCACGTGAAGTTGGGCAGTTTCCAGAATTTTCTGAAAATGCCTGCAGAAATGACTAGCAGGTCAAGATGAGGCTCTGTGCTTGATACTTGAGGAAACATGGAGATGTAAAGCAGTGTATTGGGTTTACCTTGATTGACTTAGTGACCAGGATGTAGATGAAACTCATGAAGCCCAAGTCTTTGTAACAGTCAGTGATTAGGGTTCCTCTGGCCAAGGGAACTCCTGGTTTCTGTCAGGAAATTAAGATCTATTGATCTTTGATAATATATGATATGCCGTTTAGCAGACGCCTTTATCCACAGGGACATAGTCATAAGTGCATACCTTTTACGTTTGGGTGGTCCCGGGAAACGAGCCCACAATCCTGACGTTACAAGCGTCATGCTCTATCAACGGAGCCATACAAGACCATTGATGACATGCTGATCATGTAATGAAAAATAATAACAAATCTGTCAACTTCCAATAGTTATGTTCATAAATCATATAACAATTACCTGAAGCCCCTCCAGCCAATTCCATAGGTTAGTGGGGTCCTTTAACTGAATGACTGACAAACACCTTAGTCTCGTAATAAGGGCAAAACACAGGAAAGCAGGCTCACCCCATTATACAGGTGGATGTGGAATCTGTGAGGGCTACAGGAAAGAAATACCAGTAGACAAAATGTCAACCTATTTTCAGTCTACATTAAGCTTTCATAGCAGTGAGACAACTTCAGTTCTCAGAAGTACTAAAAACAACCCCTCTGACAAGTTATCTTTGGGGGGGCTGTGTATAAGCCACTCTATGCACTTCTGGGCAGGCTTGAGCAGGAAGTATGGAGACAGCCGTGTGAGAAACAGTAAGATGCCTGCGTCCGGTTTCTCGTTGACCTCCTTGGACTGGACACCACGCTCCAGGCACACCGAGGCTTGGCTGAAGAGGGTCAACGAGGAACTCACTGAACGCAGGCTCGATGCTCAGGAGTTCCTCAAGCCCTATGCACCCTGGGAACATGCAGGAGAAAAGGCAGAGGTAAGGAAAAGCAAGACATTAACAGTAGGCACATCAACTTACAACATTCTTCTTCTGTGGATTTTATGGCAGACTACAACCCCAAAAGGTGTATTGCCGCCACCAACTGGACAGGATTGGGGGGGGAAACAAGGTTAAAATAAAACCCATGTGAGATGGTTTTCCCTAACTTAATCCACCAAAAATAAAACAATAAAAATAAAACATTTACAAAACCAAAACCCACACTTCTTCCTTCCTTTCAAATCTCCATATCTCCCTTCTATGACCTGAGAGGGTGGTACGTCTTGTGTCAATAGTCCATGCATCCCCTCCGTCGAGAACTCTGAGTCCCAGGAACCGTTCTGCCTCATCCACAATTTTATCTATTTTCCTGGACTTCCTCTCCACCTTCGCAATGGCATTAATCACCATAGCTATAAAGGCCACAAAGTCCACCTTCTTAATCTTTAACATTTCTTGGTCCTGCTGTTGAACGGCAACCCCTCCAGCCTTCCGTGAAGGCCTATCCACCACCATGGACTCAGGAGCACCACTCAAACTCTCAATCCTTTTAACAGCTGCTGCAAATGAAAAACTCTGGACAGCCCTGACTTTGGCCTCCTCATTCTCTTTCACCCTTGTGGGGCATTCCAAAGACGTGGCTTCATGGTTCCCACCGCAATTACAACATGTGTGAGGATTGAAAATATGCTTGGCCTATAATGGGGGTGTCTGTGTGTGTGTGTGCTGGAAGTAACATGTTGCCCCAGATAGTGTGCTGAGAAGCTGTGGTTAACCTTGAGCGGGAACAGTATGTTTTCTTTGCAGGTGTAAATAGCTCAACAATGTTGCAGAACCGTCTGTGTTAAGTGAGGACACGAAAAGCAGGAACCAAGCTTGTGTGACCTCAGTGTCTTGGGTGTGGGCGCGTAATCTACACAGCAACAGCGTCGGACAGTTGGAGCGCCAGGGGCTGGGACCAGCCTGTGCGCCAGCGATAGGCTGAGTAAAGTCTAAACCACACTTAGCCTCTACTCTGACAGGCCAGCTCCGAAGCGGGAACTAACTCTGTCAGAAGTATATTAGATGAACTTTGTCAGGAAACAAGTCAGTTCTCTGTTCTGCCCTGCGTGGTGATACAGAGAACCCGTATATACTAAAATTGCATTTACCATTTATCGCTTGAGTTTAATAAAAATACTTAAAGTATATTCGGTGACTCTGAATCACATTTTATCCTGATACCAGATTTGATTGACGCAACCCTTTGCACATGTCACATTTTCAAAACTTTTAAAACACATGATATTATCTTTTCAGCAACTTGGACATCTCGGCTTCACCCTTCTGCAAACACTTGAAACATGTCCAAAAGTTTTACAGTCACACTATTCTTGGAACCTATAATCTGACTTTGTAGTTTATATATCCCAACTGCACTGGAGTAGGGGGAGACCATATCAAAAAATACAAGAACAGAACTTTTTCTTCATTCACCACACGATTCATCCGACAAGCATCAATCACTCCAGGAAAATGTTAAATCTCTGCAACATCGACTTCCCACGAAACGCCATAAATTACGACCTTAACAGTTGCGCTTTTCGGGCGAGACGCAAAACTATCTCCTTCTGATCCTTTACCCAGCACTCTCTCCACCAGTTTGGATATCTCAAATGGTTTCTTCAAAATTGGTAATCCAGCCTGCTGCTCCAAAAACATACTCCTACAAGATAAGGGGCATTTCCATCACTGTATGCTACTTTGCTCCGTTTCTTATATTCAAATTCTCCTTGATTCCCCACCATTATATTTACGCTCCACATCAGCCATCTTTTCAGCTGGCTGCCAGCCTAGCCTATGCTAGCTAATAAACTTCCAGCTTTGACAACAGTAGTTATTCGCTACTACATTACTCAGGCCAATTCTAACGGTATTTTATTTCCGATTCACGAAATGTACTTCAAAATCAAAGTGGCCAAACCACAACCATTATCTATTTCTTAAGTTAAAATATATATATATACTACACTGCTCAAAAAAATAAAGGGAACACCTAAACAACACAATGTAACTCCAAGTCAATCACACTTCTGTGAAATCAAACTGTCCACTTAGGAAGCAACACTGATTGACAATACATTTCACATGCTGTTGTGCAAATGGAATAGACAAAAGGTGGAAATTATAGGCAATTAGCAAGACACCCCCAAAAAAGGAGTGATTCTGCAGGTGGCGACCACAGACCACTTCTCAGTTCCTATGCTTCCTGGCTGATGTTTTGGTCACTTTTGAATGCTGGCGGTGCTTTCACTCTAGTGGTAGCATGAGACGGAGTCTACAACCCACACAAGTGGCTCAGGTAGTGCAGCTCATCCAGGATGGCACATCAATGCGAGCTGTGGCAAAAAGGTTTGCTGTGTCTGTCAGCGTAGTGTCCAGAGCATGGAGGCGCTACCAGGAGACAGGCCAGTACATCAGGAGACGTGGAGGAGGCCGTAGGAGGGCAACAAACCAGCAGCAGGACCGCTACCTCCGCCTTTGTGCAAGGAAGAGCACTGCCAGAGCCCTGCAAAATGACCTCCAGCAGGCCACATGTGCATGTGTCTGCTCAAACGGTCAGAAACAGACTCCATGAGGCTGGTATGAGGGCCCGACGTCCACAGGTGGGGGTTGTGCTTACAGCCCAACATCGTGCAGGACTTTTGGCATTTGCCAGAGAACACCAATATTGGCAAATTCGTCACTGGCGCCCTGTGCTCTTCATAGATGAAAGCAGGTTCACACTGAGCACATGAGCACGTGACAGATGTGGCAGAGTCTGGAGACGCCGTGGAGAACGTTCTGCTGCCTGCAACATCCTCCAGCATGAGCGGTTTGGCGATGGGTCAGTCATGGTGTGGGGTGGCATTTCTTTGTGGGGCCGCACAGCCCTCCATGTGCTCGCGAGAGGTAGCCTGACTGCCATTAGGTACCGAGATGAGATCCTCAGACCCCTTGTGAGACCATATGCTGACACATGCACATTTGTGGCCTGCTGGAGGTCATTTTGCAGGGCGCTGGCAGTGCACCTCCTTGCACAAAGGCGGAGGTAGCTGTCCTGCTACTGGGTTGTTGCCCTCCTACGGCCTCCTCCACGTCTCCTGATGTACTGGCCTGTCTCCTGGTAGCGCCTCCATGCTCTGGACACTACGCTGACAGACACAGCAAACCTTTTTGCCACAGCTCGCATTGATGTGCCATCCTGGATGAACTGCACTACCTGAGCCACTTGTGTGGGTTGTAGACTCCGTCTCATGCTACCACTAGAGTCAGAGCACCACCAGCATTCAAAAGTGACCAAAACATCAGCCAGGAAGCATAGGAACTGAGAAGTGGTCTGTGGTCACCACCTGCAGAATCACTCCTTTTTTGGGGGTGTCTTGCTAATTGCCTATAATTTCCACCTTTTGTCTATTCCATTTGCACAACAGCATGTGAAATTTATTGTCAATCAGTGTTGCTTCCTAAGTGGACAGTTTGATTTCACAGAAGTGTGATTGACTTGGAGTTACATTGTGTTGTTTAAGTGTTCCCTTTATTTTTTTGAGCAGTGTATATTCAATGTAGTGAAAATACACAGCAGTCATTTTAGAATCTTCAAATAACATAAAAAGCTGTTGTCCGTGGAGATAAGAAAACAAAAGCACCGTGTTTTACTCCAGTCCAGGGTGGCGATAAAGCACCAGTGAAGTTTATTTACCGCCTCCATAAAACATCAGAAGAATATATGTTGGTCAGTCACCGACACTGTGGTCCGTGGAATAGTAGAGATTAGAGAAATGTCGATAACCTTACTCTTGTGAGATATTTTTAATTAATTTTTCATGGTTATATTGAGACTCACGTGTAAATGTAACGTTACTTTGGTTTGTAAGGATTCGGAGATTAGTTTAATTTTGAGAGCCTGCCACGCATCTTTGTCAAACTAACGTTATCTATCTAATGTACACCTCCACGCTAGGTATATGACGGAGAAATGCTACTGTTCTGAGAAATCACTGCGCATCACCTGTCCCATCAGCCCAGCCAGGTAGGTGGAAACATTCAGACTTTTTTAAATTTTTATGTTCACCTTCATTAACCGTGTAACGTTAGGCTAGTTGAGAACAAGTTCTCATTTACAACTGCGACCTGGCAAAGATATAGAAAAGCAGTGCTACACAAACAACAGAGTTACACATGGAATAAACAAACATGCAGTCATTAATACAATAGTCTATATACAGTGTGTGCAAATGAGGTAGGATAAGGGAGGTACTGCAATAAATAGGCCATAGTGGCGAAATAATTACAATATAGCAATTAAACACTGGAGTGATAGATGTGCAGAAGATGGGTGTGTAAGTAGCGATATTGTTGTTTGACAGTTCATTTTTCGCGGGATTCCGCCCACGGCAAATTACCATTGGGCGTGAGGCTCTCAGCCTCCCTTGAACATTGCGCTGATTGAGGGGTTTCGATTATCTGTCCGGGGTGCCACGGTATAGGAGATTGTATCGGGTGAAAATTGATAGCATTCGTTTTTGAACCGGGCTGCCTTCCGGGTGTGGGCCAGGGCGGCGTTCAGTAATTTTTTCTTTCTTAATAGTTCAATTGAACGGAAACGGTACTGTACACTGGAAGGGGTTGGGTTGGTAAACCCTGGCAGCATGGCCACCTCCCTTTTATGGCAACGCATTGCTTCAAGCCACACCCACAAAACGAGAGCAAACGTAGTCACTTTAAAAACGTACAACGACGTTTTAGTGAAACGTGTCGTTCAGTACTAACCATTCTACAACATAGCAAATGTTTACGCGAACTGGACGCAGGTGCCCTGCTCTGGTCGACGTTGATGTCGGCTCAAAACAAAAGTGATGTAGGCTAAGAACGTGGAGTAATGGGTTTATTTTCATATAAACGATTTAACTGTCTCCCCAAATTAAGACTAGTCTGGAATTCAAAAATATGTTATATGGAAAAGAGGTGTATGTTTCTTTATGATGCACCATTCAGCCTTGACAACATGGCCGAGCTCGCAGATTACTGTTCATTATTTACTGTTCATCACTCACTGTTTTTAGTTATTCACTGTGTATTTATTCCTTGTCACTATTTTCTTTCACTCTACATTTTTGAAAAATAACATGTTAGTAAGGATTTCACTGTTAGCCTACACCTGTTGTTTATGAAGCATGTGACAAGTCACATTTGATTTCGATTTGAGAAGGGAGATGCTCCACTTTTGCCCATAGACTGGTGCACCGCGGTTCAGCTTAATCGAACTCCCTCGCTCATTGGTTCAAGTTTGAAAAGGCTACTAAAGTGACATTTGACATTCTCCCTTCACAATTTACCAAAGATAATTGTGTGTAGCTTCATGAGTTGCAAACTCTGGAGGAAAGAACAAGCAACACTAGTAGCTATTTCTCACACTTTGTTGGGGGTTAGACATTTTGGAATTAAGATTTTTAATGACTGGAATTTTAACAGTTTATAACTGCCAGCTCTTGTGGCCACTTTTAATCCTGAGGGATAGATAATATTTTGATTGGGTAGTTTTAGGCCAGCGGTCTCCAACCTTTCCTAGCATGAGCGCTACTTTTTTTTAAATGAAACATGTCGGGAGCTACAATTATTATTATTTTTTTAGCTTTCAAATAGGCACATTCTTCTCTTTTATCCCCTGCAACTCTTCCCCCATTCCTTGGTGTACAAGTGAAAATAGTGCACTGTTCTGTCAATATATCTGCTAAAATAATGTTTAAAAAACAGCTCTAAGGGGGGCCCAAAACAATCGGATTTTTTTTCCGTAAATTGTTTTCTCAGTTTTATTTTAAGGTTAACATTCATTTTTTATAAATCACTCTCAAATGTACAATTGTTCATAGAAACAATGCAATTGGATGTTTTGTGTCCAAGTCAATGGTTAAATCCCGTAAGTCTTTTTTTTTTTAGGTCTGGAAGAAAATGTGACCTTTTTTTGTATAATCCCCTTCTAATTTTGCATCTGGCCCTTTTAATTGCGAGTCTAGTGAGTGCTGAATGTGCTGTCTTTGCCGGTCTAGCAATGGTTCTTTCTGTACAGCTGCTGCTCATTTTATGGCAAAGTTACCAAATTACAAGTAATAGATACAAATTATATACTTACTCATGATATACTTCTGCCAGGTAAGCCTACTTTGCAGCAGTGGTGTAAAGTACTTAAGTAAAAATAATTTGAAAGTAGTTTTTTGGAGTATCTGTACTTTACATTACTATTTATATTTTTGACAATTTTTACTTTTACTTCAATCAATCAATCAATTTTATTTTATATAGCCCTTCGTACATCAGATAATATCTCGAAGTGCTGTACAGAAACCCAGCCTAAAACCCCAAACAGCTAGAATGCAGGTGTAGAAGCACGGTGGCTAGGAAAAACTCCCTAGAAAGGCCAAAACCTAGGAAGAAACCTAGAGAGGAACCAGGCTATGAGGGGTGGCCAGTCCTCTTCTGGCTGTGCCGGGTGGAGATTATAACAGAACTATGCCAAGATGTTCAAAAATGTTCATAAGTGACAAGCATGGTCAAATAATAATCATGAATAATTTTCAGTTGGCTTTTCATAGCTGATCATTAAGAGTTGAAAAACAACAGGTCTGGGACAGGTGGCGGTTCCATAACCGCAGGCAGAACAGCTACTTCACTACATTCCTAAAGAAAATAATTTACTTTTTACTCTATACATTTTCCTTGACATCCAAAAAGAAAATGGTCCAATTCACACACTTATCAAGAGAACATCCCTACCTCCTCTGATCTGGCAGACTCACTAAACGCATGCTTTATCTGTAAATTATGTCTGAGTGTTGGAGTGTGCCCGTGACTCTGTAAATAAAACAAGAAAATTGTGCACATTTGCTTAATATAAGGAATTTGAAATGATTTACAGTGCATTCGGAAAGTATAGAGACACCTTCCCTTTTTCACATTTTGTTACGTTAAAGCCTTATTCTAAAATTTATGAAAATATTTGTTTTACTCAATCTGCACACAATACCCCATAATAACAAAGTGGAAGCAGGTTATACATTTTTGCAAATGTATGTAAATGTTTTTATTTTATTTTTTATAAGTATTCAGACCCTTTGCTATGAGACTCGAAATTGAGCTCAGGTGTGTCATGTTTCCATTGATCATCCTTGAGATGTTTCTACAACTTGATTGGAGTCCACCTGTGGTAAATTCAATTGATTGGACATGATTTGGAAAGGCACACACCTGTCTATATAAGGTCCCACAGTTGACAGTGCATGGAATAGCAAAAACCAAGTCATGAGGTTGACGGAATTGTCCGTAGAGCTTGGAGACAGGATTGTGCACAGGCTTGGGGAAGGGTACCAAAACATTTCTGCAGCATTGAAGGTCCCCAAGAACACAGTGGCCTCCATAATTCTTAAATGGAAGAAGTTTGGAACCACCAAGACTCTTCCTAGAGCTGGCTGCCTGGTCAAACTGAGCAATTGGGGGAGAAGGGCCTTGGTTAGGGAGGTGATCAAGAACCCAATGGTCACTCTGACAGAGCTCCAGAGTTCATCTGTGGAGATGGGAGAACCTTCCAGAAGGACAAACATCTCTGCAGCACTCCACCAATCAGGTTTTTATGGTTGAGTGGCCAGACGGAAGCCACTCCTCAGTAAAAGGCACATGACAGCCCGCTTGGAGTTTTAACCTTTACCTAACTAGACAAGTCAGTTAAGAACAAATTCATATTTTACAATGAAGGCCAAACCCTCCCCTAAATTGGACGATGCTGGGCCAATTGTGTGCCGCCCTATGGGACTCCCGATCACGGCCGTTTGTGATACAACCAAGGATTGAACCAGGGTCTGTAATGATGCCTCTAGCACTGAGATGCAGTGCCTTACACCGCTGCGCCACTCGGAAGCTCCAGTTAAAGGACTCTCAGACCATGAGAAACAAGATTCTCTGGTCTGATGAAACCAAAATTGAAGTCCTTGGCCTGAATGCCAAGCGTCACGTCTTGAGGAAACCTGGCACCATCCCTATGGGGAAGCATGGTGGTGGTAGCATCATGCTGTGGGGATGTTTTTCAGCGGCAGGGACTGAGAGACTAGTTGGGATTGAGGCAAAAATGAACGGAGCAAAGTACAGAGAGATCCTTGATGAAAACCTGCTGCAGAGCACTCAGGACCTCAGACTGGGGTGAAGGTTCACCTTCTAACAGGGCAATGACCCTAAGAACACAGCCGAAACAACGCAGGAGTGGCTTCGGGACCAGTCTCTGTATGTCCTTGAGTGGTCCAGCGAGAACCTGGACTTGAACTCGATCTAACATCTCTGGAGAGACCTGAAAATGGCTGCAGCGATGCTCCCGATCCAACCTGACAGAGCGTGAGGATCTGCAGAGAAGAATAGGAGAAACTCCCTAAATACAGGTGTGCCAAGTGTGTAGCATCATACCCAAGAAGACTCATGGCTGTAATCAAAGGTGCTTCAACAAATTACTAAGTAAAGGGTCAGAATACTTATGTAAATAAGTATGTAAATATATTTCCCTTACATTTTTTTATACATTTGCAAAAATGTCTAAACCTGTTTTTGCTTTGTCATTATGGGGTATTGTATGTAGATTGAGGGGTGTGGGACCAATTCAATCCATTTTAGAATAAGGCTGTAACGTAACAAAATGTGGAAAAAGCCAAGGGGTCTGAATACTTTACGAATGCACTGTAACTTTGCAGTCAACTTTGGCATTGCAGCTTCTTTTTGTATTTTTTTTCAAGATTTTATTTAGTTGTAAGAATTTTTTAAGAAATTGCTCTTACATACCCACATTTTCTTGTAATTTATTTAATGAAAGAGAGCCATTATAATACATATGCTCAAAATGTATGATGCCACTTTGGGAACAGGACTTAAAGGTATTTGTCTTTAAATGCTGGAGATAATGTTGGGTTGGTCCAAAAAGGAATGCCTGGCGCTATGGATTTATTCCGTTTCATGAATTTATGTACGTTTTCCCGAATTTGAATGAAAATCATTGGGTTGTCTTTTTTCTTTAAAGCCTTGGACAAACCCAAAGTAGTGAAATAAATATATATAAATATTTATTTATTTATATGGCATTACATTTATGGCTTCAATACTCCTCCAAGCACAAGGATAGTCTGCTGTCCATTGTTTAAGTGAAGACAGTTGTGTGGCCCAGTAATACATTTTCATAGGAGGCAGTCCAAGACCTCCAGCTTTAATGTAAGTGTAAAACATTCAATTTGGCTCTTGTTCTTACCATTCCAAATAAAATTGGAGAGTAGGCCATTTATTTTCTTACAGAAGTTGGATGGAACTGAAACTGGTAAGGCTTGGACTAAATGAATCAACCGTTGTGATATGTTCACCCTACCTAACATAGAAATGGGAAGAGTTCTCCATCTCTGAACATCAGATTGAATCTTATCTAGTAAAGGAGAGTAGTTGATTTTATAGGCCTCCTCCAAATTGCTTGGTATCAAAACACCCATGGCATGTGCCTTTGTCCAATTCCACTGAAATCTACTTTCCAAGTTTGAAAAGTCAACTGAAATTATTCCCACTTTCTAATTTTCTCCCAATTTACTTTGAATCCTGACACAGTACCATACGTGTCCAACAGTTACAAAAGAAATTATGACATAATGTTCTGGTTCAGATAAATACAGTAAAATGTAATCTGCATACAATGATATCACATGTTGTTATCCACCAATCTCTATTCCCAGGATTGAGCAATGGGTTCTGATTTATTGATGCTAGGAGTTCCGTGGCTAAAGAAAATAAATAACTGGACAGAGGGCATCCCTGTCTTGTTCCTCTTAACTTAAATGGAGCTGAGATTAGTCCATTTGTACTTCTACCTGCTTTGGGGGATTTATACAATAGCTCAATCCAGGAAATAAATACCAGACCGAACGTGTGTGTTTTTTTAAAGACTGCCCTCAAATATGTCCATTCCACTCTCGAATACTTTTTCAGCATACAATGATACTGCCACTTTTGGAAAGTTCAAGTTCCTGGTAAGAAGAAATCCTACTCCTTATGATCCCTGTTTGATCTAAGTGAATCAAGTTTTTTTTATTACACTGAACAAACATTAATGCAACATGCTATAATTTCAATGATTTTACTGAGTTCATTTCAGGAAATCAGTCAAATGAAATAAATTCATTGGGCCCTAATCTATGGATTTCATATGACTGGGAATACAGATATGCATCTGCTGGTCACATATACCTTAAAGGTAGGGGTGTGGATCAGGAAACCAGTCAGAATCTGGTGTGACCACCATTTTCCTCATGCATCTCCTTCACATAGAGTTGATCAGGCTGTGCCTGTGGAATGTTGTACCACTCCTCTTCAATGGCTGTGCGAAGTTGCTGGATATTGACGGGAACTGGAACACGCTGTCTTACATGTCGATCCAGAGCGTCCCAAATATGCTCAATGGGTGAGTGCATGCCATGGAAAAACTGGGACATTTTCAGCTTCCAGGAATTCTGTACAGATCCTTGCGAAATGGAGCTGTGCATTATGCTGAAACATGAGGTGATGGCAGCAGATAAATGATACGACAATGGGCCTCAGTGTAACGGCTGTCGTCTTCCTAAGGAGGAGAAGTTTGAAGGATCGGAGGACCAATGCGCAGCGTGGTAATTGTTCATCTTATTTAATGAAAGTGAACAACTCAAAATACAAAAACAACAAAGTGAAAACCGAAACAGTTCTATCTGGTGCAGACACACAAAGACTGAAAACAACCACCCACAAAACCCGACAGAAAACAGGCTACCTAAATATGGTTCCCAATCAGGGACAACGAATGACAGCTGCCTCTGATTGAGAACCATATCAGACCAAACACAGAATACCAACACAGAAATAGAAAACATAGATTACCCACCCAACTCACGCCCTGACCAACTAAAACAAAAGACAAAACAAAGGAACTAAGGTCAGAACGTGACACTCAGGATCTCGTCACGGTATCTTTGTGCAGTAAAATTGCCATCGATAAAATGCAATTGTGTTCGTTGTCAGTAGCTTATGCCTGCCCATACCATAACCCCACCATGGGGCACTCTGTTCACAACATTTAAATCAGCAAACCGCTCACCCACATGACTCCTTACATGCTATCTGCCAGGTACAGTTGAAACTGGAATTAATCCGTGAAGAACATACTTCTCCAGCATGCCAGTGGCCATTTGAAGGTGAGTATTTGCCCACTGAAGTCAGTTACAACGTCGAACTATAGTCGGGTCAAGGCCCTGGTGAGGATGAAGAGCACGCAGGTTAGCTTCCCTGAGACTGTTTCTGACAGTTTGTGCAGAAATTATTTGGTTGCGCGAACCCAGTTTCATCAGCTGTCTGTGTGGCTGGTCTCAGACGAGACCCGCAGGTGAAGAAGCTGGTTGTGGAGGTTCTGGGCTGGCGTGGTTACACATGGTCTGTGGTCGTGAGGCGGCTTATGGTAGAGAAATGAACATTCAATTCTCTGGCAACAGCTCTGGTGGACATTCCTGCAGTCAGCATGCCAATTGCACGCTCCCTCAACTTGAGACATCTGTGGCATTGTGTTGTGACAAAATTACACATTTTAGTGGCCTTTTATTGTCCCTAGCACAAGGTGCACCTGTGTAATTATCATGCTGTTTAATCAGCTTCTTGATATACCACACCTGTCAGATGGATGGATTATATTGGCAAAGGAGAAATGCTCACTAACAGGGATGTAAACAAATTTGAGCGAAATAAGCTTTGTGTAAAAATGTATTTTATTTCAGATCATTAAACATGGGACCAACACTACGTGTTTTATTTTTGTTCAGTGTACTATTTCTATGCGAAAAGCCAATACCTTAGCAATTAATTTATAATCCACATTCAAAAATTAAACTGAGCGGAAGGTTCTGCAATGACAATCCATCCTTATCTATCTTTTTTAAATTGGGTGATTGTAGCCAAACAGTGATTGGGTAAGTACATTTTTCTCTAGAGCTGCTGTTAGCATATGTAACAGGCTTTAGTGATTTGGGATTAAATTGTCTGTAAAATTTCACTGGGAATCCATCATCACCAGGAGACTTCCCATTTTGTAATCTAGCTATAGTTCAAGCTTCAAAGTGTTCAACTGTGTAAGGGTGTCTACATCTCTATTTAATCTGCGTTTTCTTTCTAAATCGTGAATTCTGTAATTGTATTTCTCATTCTTTATTGGTCTTTTTCTTATGTGAAGAGTAAGACCTGATACAACCTCCTCATATGCTTTAAGAGCTTCTCAGACAACAGTTGGGCATACTTCATTATAGACATGTTTTTGGAAATAAATGTAGATCTGTGTGGTGAGATGAGGTAAACTCTTCGGTCATTTAAAAAAACTGCTGTATGTAAAATATTGTGCGCTATAGCTTGGAAAATAAATGTGACATGTTTCTTTCCAACATGAGGGCTGCTTTCCTAAATAAGTTAAAATCTGCTTCGTGTTTTGTTTCCTTGCCTAAGAAGTATCGTGATACTGGTATCGGCCCTAATGATCTATTTAGCATTTTCGGGAGTTGGACCATCGATTAACCCTAAAATTTGTGATAGACCAAGAATGGTTGCCTGGTTACCCAGACTCATTGCTCCGGCGGAACGCCACACCACGCTCGTTTGTTTCTTCACCGCAATTTGACTCCGCCCCCCTGACCCTTATAGAACGCAAACCCATTCTAACCGTCTGATTGGGTCCAGAAACTGATGGGTTGGGCCAGAACACACGTGGGTAAAGCAACGTTTTGAAAATGTCATTGCCTTTTGATACTGGTCCAATCGCTGATTACTTTGTTTTGTACAATCCTGTTTGTCACCACAAACAATTTTAAATTATGGCAGACTGAAGTATGTAGCGAATGATAGAGCAACGGAAGAATTCAGTGTGTCAGGCAACGAGAATGGCATTGAGTTATTCTGTTTTGTACTGTTACATGCACACAATCAATATTGTGAATCATCAGAAATATAATAGTTTGGTTTAAGGAAATTGCCAATCAAAAGAAACGTTCTACAACAGCCACCATGTTATTTTTGGAAGCCTATACGTGAAAACTATTTCTAAATTGCATAATTTCAGTTTTTCTGAACTCCCTTCCCTCGCGGAGAAGAGGGACGCTTGCGCCAACGCTGGAACTCCGATTTAAACTGCTTATTTCGATTATAACCTTAATAGGCAGAGTTAAGTTTACATGACTACTGCCATAATCAGTTTAATATCAAATTATTATTAGTGTGCATGTAAACATACTCACTATGTTTTGGAATCAAGTAACCGTCATATGTCATGATTGAATGTCTGTTTCAGAGGTGTTCACGGGTCCAGGTCCAAATTTCAAACTTTTCCCTCAGGGTCGGGTCATGTTTGTTTGTCATTGGGTCTATGTAACTACAGCCGAATGGACCTGACCACTGCTCTGCATAGCCTATGAATTGACTTATATAAGGCCTAGCCAACATATAAAGACCTATTCGTTGAACAGAGAGCATTTTTTTTGTTTTGTTTTTGTCACTGGTCCATTAGGGTACAGATCGGGTCTAGGTCTTGTTGTCGTCGGGTCCGTCCGGGTCTGATTGTCCTGGGGTCTGTCCGCGTGCAACTTTTTGGAGCTGAGAACCTCTAGTCTGAACTATAACCAACTTGGTGTGTGTGCAGGAGCTGATGGGTAAGAACCGTGACAATTATGTCTTGTACTTTTTTCCCTGAGTGCGAGAGGAAGAGGGACTGCTGTACCCATCAGCCTGGTCTCACTGCAGCTGTCCTGGGCCTGGCTCCCCTGGCCCAGACCCCAGACTGGGGATTTGGGTGAGACTGCTGAGTACTCACTGCTGTCCCACGGAGGGGCATAGAGTGCCCCTAGCAGGGGGCAGGAGGGGCAACAGACAATGCAGCGGAAAGCACATAATTGGCTCTGCCAAGGCCCTCTGTAATCCTTTCAGCTTAATTTAGGACATGAATAGAAAGACATGGAGGGAAAGAACCGGAGAGCAGGGTGATTTGTTGTTGTTTTTTACATGGGCAAGGGCCCTGGAGAGTTTCTCCTTTCGTGTATGAGATCATATTAGATAAGCTCTGGGACACTGATGTGGACACTGGGAATTGCCAGGGGCCTCAAGATATGATACTTAGGTGTCGATACGATATGTATTGCGATACGATCATGTTCCAAACATATTGCTCACCATGTCTGCTGCAGAGCAACAAGAGACAGCCATGAAAATGAGTTTTGATCAGTCATGGAAATAAGTGTTAAACAAATTGGCTCTCTATTTTTGAAAAAGTTATGGAGGAAAAAAATATGGAGTTTTGGTGCAGGTACACACTACTAGTGCAAAAATAATATTGCAATACAATATATCATAAAAAAGAACATCCCAATATGTAACTTTTTTGTGTTTTTTTTCACAATAATTTTTTTTTTTAAACAAGTCTCTTCCTCCTTTTTGTGTACCTAAGGACTGACATCACTCATCATGTCAAAGTGCATAATTCATAGATTGGTGTAATTGTTTTGTAGAGACAGGAGGAGAGGATAAGGGAGGGGGGAGTTTAATCTCTAATAGGCTTGTCTATCGCTGGCAACAGGAAGTAAACACGAAGCGTTGGCTACATACAGTATTAAGTAGTGTTAAGTTGCCTGATCTCCCCTGTCTCGCGTGAGTGTCTGTGATGTTTGTCTGCTTTTCCCTGGGATGAGCGACGGTGACGAGAGGTGGACTCTGGAGAGCTGGGTGATGTGGGGGGGATCTGTATGTATCATCCTCTTTCATTATGTTCTTTGTCTGTGCGCTTGCCTATTTTTAGACAGCAGGCAGGGTTACTCCTGTTTGCTCTGTGTGTGTGTGTGTGTTTTATTATAGAGATTAGGTTTCAGGCTGTAATAGCCTGTCATGCATTGTTATATGGAAAGTTACCGCTACGTTGTACTACCGTTGTGCTATTCCCAACTGGGACTTCAGTTAGCCCAATGATCGTTTCTGGTATCAGTCGCGTGTACAGATTTAGAAACGGTTTCAAAGGCGAACAATATGAATGCCAGAGATTGTTCCTTGAGAGATGGCAACAACAGTTTTCTTTTTTTTCTTTTTCTTGGCAGGGCTATGTTGAGCATAACTCATCTCTGTTGAAATCTGGGCAAGGAATATGGGAGAAGTGTGTCTATAGCAGCTGCCAGTAGATGTAGGTCCCCAACTCTTGCTGTAATATCACCATGTCTAGAGAAGGCCCCAACATGTGGCCTCATTTCTCTTCCTGTGTTCTTTACTGTGATGGGGGAGCATCAGTGCTCATTTCCTGTCAAACCAGCCCTGTGTGGTGACAGGGGAATAGAACAACCGCAGCCTCTCAGCTTTGCACTACTAGCAGAGGGTGACAGTGCCATTACGTTAAGATGTTTGCTGCCATTGGGGAACAATTGCGCCTTCCATGCTTTGTCTGCATGCTAGAGGAAGAGGAAGTTAAATACTAGGCTCTATTTTGGTATTTTTGCGTGACGTATGATGTTAGAATTAGAATCATTGATGTTGCCAATCAAATGATTCACTGTTGCTTAGAAAATTAAATGTTTATTATATGAATGTTCATCTAAATGCGTTCCTGTCTTTTCGTCCTTGTTTTCCCAGCTCTAGCTTCTTAACAACAGCCCTGGACTTTGAGAAGGAGCACAGGATCACTCCAGTGTTTTCGAGTCTCCCAGGATGTCTCGGCGGAGCCTGCGTCTGCACTCTATCACTGGTCTCTATGGCGACGACAGCCTAGACTCTAATCTGAACCACAACGTGTACCACGGTGCCTCCTTCAGCGCAGGAGGAGCCAGTCGCAGAGAGTCCAAGTAAGTGATGCTGCTGCTGCCCTGGGATTCTTTCTATGGATTTGGGCCTGCGTGTGGCTTCCATGTCTAATCTGACTGTTCACTTCTCCCTCTCCCAGGGGGTTGAAGAGCAGGAGGTCTCAGCAGCACTCTGTCTCCTGCTCCCAGTCTCTGCTCTGCACCACGCCCCGTAAGAGCCAGCATGGCTCCCAGCAGCACAACAGCAGCGTGACCGCCAGTGACGCCTCCATGCTGGACAAGTCGTGCATCCAGGAGCGCACGCTGGTCGGCAGCTTCTGGGGTTTGGATGAAGCTTCTGAAGATAAAGGTCTTTTTTTTTTTTTTTCGACCTTATCGATCACAATTACTTGTCATGCTTGAGACATCAGTGTCTTGAATGGATTCCTTTTAAAAAAAGGCCAATTTTGTGTTTCATTATCAAATCTGTCTGTGCGTTACAGAGCGGACCGTGAAGGTAGACCACAGTATGTGTGGGACCAACGGAGACATTAACTCTGTACAGACCCAGACCTCCATGGTGAATGGTAGCTTCTGTAAGGACTTCCCTATCCCCTCGGACAGACATGAGGCTCTAAGCACCTACTCCTCGTCCTCCACTGGTGCCTGCTCTGCCACCAGCTACCAGGACCTGACAGCCCCCTCTACGTCCCCTCCCTCCATGGTCTACGCCAGGGACAAGAGCCGCAAGCACAAAACGGGTGAGAGCCAAGTACTATAATATGAATGCGCTCAGTACTGCATGTGTTGTATCTGGGAGTGTTTTTCCTTCCCATTCCATTTGAAGGCATATCATCCACAGTGTTTTTTTGTTGTTGTTGTCATTGCTGATGCACAAGTATGTCAATTTTCATTTTCTTACATTTGACATTCATTGTGATTTTGTGCATTTTCAATAAAGTTGAATCGATTTGATTCAGGTCTGCTGGTGTCCGTCTCGGACACCTGTGTGCGTGTGAGCAGGAGGGCAGCAGCCTCTGTGGCATACGTCTTCTCACTGCTCTTAAAGAGTGTACTGATGAGGACACACAAGAATGGAGAAGGTATCAGCTTCTGCGCCGGCTCGGCTTCTTGCTGTCTTTAAAGCGCCAGCGTTGCCTTTCACTCTCTCTCTCATATCTGCCTTGCAGCGTCCCACTTTTGTGTCATAAATAATAATGATAGCGGATAATTCAACGTTTTAGTTGGATCTCAACTTTTTCCTGCATTCTTAACAGCGGCGTAGTGCTGAGATAGGCTACCACCACATGATTTGCATAGGCTGTCAGGAAATCTGACAATGCTTTGCTAAAGTGCAACATAATTATACAATCTGGATTATTGGCCCCCTTTTTCTCCCTAATTTCGTGATTACGATCTTGTCTCGTCGCTGCAACTCCCCAACAGGCTTGGGAGAGGCGACGGTCGAGCCATGCGTCCTCCGAAAACATGACCCGCCAAACCGTGCTTCTTAACACCCACTCGCTTAACCTGGAAGCCAGCCCCACCAACGTGTTGGAGGAAACACCGTTCAACTGACGACTGTAGTCAGCCTGCAGACACCCAGGCCCGCCACAAGGAGTCGCTAGAGTGCCAAAGAAAGCCCCCACCGGCGAAACCCTCCCCTAACCTGGACGGCGCTAGGTCAACCGCCCAATGAGACTCCCGGTCACGGCCGGTAATGACACAGCCTGGGATCGAACCCCAGGCTGTAGTAACACCGCAATGCAGTGCCTTAGACCGCTGTGCCACTCGGGAGGCCGGATTATTCCCTTTTAATATCCTCTGTCTCTTTCGGTGGGCTGTGGTCAGTATTCGACACCAGTCTGCAACATAGCAGGAGGGCAGCTGCTTCCACAGTGTCTGTAGTGACTGGGCTCATACAGGCTGCTCTGCTGAAGATGGGCAGTGGGGGCAGGAAATGTGTTAATGGAGGTATTCCACTTTGCTTTTTTAAAGGCTGAAAGATTATTCATCGGGGTTGGGCATCCACAAGTCAGGTGTTGCATGATTTGCATGGGACTGTACTAAGTTGTCACTGGTTGAAACTTGATGTTAGGAATACCCCTGCTTGCAGTCCACCAATCTCTTGCACTGTACTGACTCGGCACTGACACTGGAGGTTGCAGGACAGGTTCTGACTGTCCTCTATCTTTCTCAACAGGGGGACAGAGGCTGACACTAACACAGCTTTTCCTGCCTACAGCTTTCTCACTCCTTTTAACATCACTCCACCTTCCTATTCGGCTGTTTGTATGGCACTTTTACCCCACAGATTTCACCCTCTATCTCCCAAACAAATGGGCTACCTTCGCTTTGGCTATTGCCCCGGTGACATGCAAATTCGCTCTCTCGGCCTGCGTTCAGGTGAAGAAAGGGAAAGAGGGATGCTCGACCGATATGTAGCTGTGCTAGTTTTTATCTGATTTTCTTTCTTATTGGTTGCAGCTCTCTCCAGCTACTGCGGAAGCATGCATGTGAAGGAGTTGGGGACTGACGGGAAGCGCATGAATCTGATTGGCTCTCTGTGTGAGTAACTGACCTCCACACCGATATCTTTGTTTGTGCATGAACCCTTGACTATGTACTACAAGGCGATGTGTTTTCTGTGAATAATAGAAGAATGTGAGTTGGTGTGATTTGTCATGTAAGCCTATGTAACCTTTGTGACGACACACACCTGCCACGTACTTTTTGTTAGTGTACTCTTGGTAGAGGATATGTCAGTCGCACAACTGAATGCATTCAATCAGAGAGGTGCTGCCTTAATCGACGTCTTCGGCGCCGGGGAATAGTTGTTGTTGTTGGGAGGTTAACTGTCTTGCTCAAGGGAAGAACGGCAGTTTTTTTCAACCTTTGCCGGCTCGGGGATTCGAACCATCAACCTTTTGGTTACTGGCCATGAGCTCTTAACTGCTAGGCTACCTGCCTTTTTAGCCTACCTCTCTCTCTCAAAACATTTTTATTTTCATGTTTAATTTCTGCCTTTGCTGCTCATCCACCCTGCTGATGCTAATAGGTGATGACTGCAAACGGAAGCAGCACGCAGAGACACACGCAACCAACACCACATGGGCCTCCCGGTCACACCACGTGTTGGGAGCACTGTGGCTCGCCGCTGTTTACACAGGTTACCTATTAATCCAGCAAACTCTGGCCTATCCTGATATACTTGAAACGAGTTCTACATTTAGTCCTTATTTTACTGTTGTATGTAAGTAGACAAAGTTATGTTTTGGTCCCCAGGCTCAAGTGTGTTGTGGGTTGGGCAGGAGGCAGGCTCAGCTGTCTGGGCCGTGATGAGGAGGATGCTGTCGGTTCCCTGGTTGGCAGTTAGGTCCCCAGGTCATAATTTTGCCGTGTGTAACCAGCCTCCACATACACCCCTGCATGATACCTCCTAGTCCTAGTCTCCCCATGGCTAGTTTGTGTGTCTGCCTACCTAACGTGAAACCCATTAGAATGGTGGCTTGGAGTATATCTATCTCTCTAACCTTTTCCCATTTAAGATGACTAACTGCCGTTTAACATTCTTACCTGTCTCATTTCCTTTGCGTTTCGTCATTTCTAATTCACTGCTCCATGCGTTAGGCTAGGAAACTGCAGAGACTGTCTGCAGAAGTGATCCCCCCCTCTGCCTGCTGCTTCTGTCTCTGGGCATTTTAAAGTCGGTGCCAAGAATGGGAGCGATTTGTCACACTGTACAGGAGTTTGATTGGAGTGGTGCGATTTGCTAAAGCTGTGCTCTCCTTGAAAAAGGCTCCTCTCTGCTGTACTGTGCATCTACGCTGACAGAGAACACTTTTGCTCAGCCTTCTTTATCGCCTCTGTCTGTACTAACTAACCCCGTAACCTGTTGCACTGCATTTATGTCCTTGCCTCTTATCTCATCTGGTGAATGTACTTGATTCTCTAATCCTTAGTGCTGTGTTTACGTGCCTCGTCTACCCCTCCCGCCCCCTGAAGAACGCTCACTAATCTGCTCCCTGTCTGTCTTTGTGTGTACAGGCAAGGCAGCGACGGGGGTCTTCTGGTGGCTTGGGACTGGATGGTACCATCTGGTTACCCTTCTCTCTCTGCTCAACATCTTCGTCTTGACACGGTGAGTCTCTTGGGCCTGAGAGTAATACTCAAGGAACCGGTAACTGCCCAACTAAAGGAAACGCCAACATAAAATGTACTCAAGTGTTTCCATTATTTTGCCAGTGACCTGTATGTGGTAGTGGATGGAGCTCCATAATATGTGATCACACTAACAAGTGTTTTTCTGTTGTCGTAGTTACCCTGCCAAGCTCCTCAAACTCCTGTTGATTTTGCTCCCATTCCTCATCCTACTGGGTGAGTAGCACCGCTCTCGGTGTCCATCCCAAAGCTCTCCTGCTGCTTATCCATAGTACTGAACAATCACCCACTGTGACCTCTTCCGTCTCCTAAATCCTCCGTTCTCGATGTTCTCCCAGCTCTGTGGCACTGGGGTCCGTCCAGCCTGCTGTCTGTATTGCCTGCCGTTAACGTCACTGAGTGGAGGACGGCCTACCCCCTCAGTTTCACCTCTGCCCAAGTCCAGACCAAAGACGGGCAGTCCACCATGACTCCACCACCACCACCAGCTGTCTCACAGGTAGGAGGGGTGTTGATGCACGTATTCAATCAACCATTACATAATTGTCAGCTTCCTTAAGACCTTCCAATTCTATGGATAAGGCCGGATACTCTGTATAGCTGACCTGACCCCTATCCCCCTCCCCTGTGTGTGAACAGCCAGGCAGTGTGGCCGTGTCTGTGGACTCCGAGCACCTGGCCCAGTTGGAGCAGAGGCTGGCCCAACTGTGGGAGAAGGTGGAGGGAAGGGGCCAGAGGCAGGAGCAGCAGCACGGAGAAGTGCTGGGTCTCTACCATTCTCTACGAGAGCAGCTGGACACCCAGATGGACAGGGACGGCATGGGGCTGTGGGTGTCTGGCCTGCTGGAGGAGAGACTCACCCTACTGAGGAGAGAGCTGGAGAAGGATGCAGCACTGCAGAGGGAACAGGTGATTCTCCAGGTTGGATAGTCAGGGGTCCATTTCAGGGAGCAGATAGTAATTGTGCTTGTAATGAAAAGTAAATGAGTATATCATTTGGTCCGCTTACTTGGGTAACTTAAAAAATATATATATATATATATACTTTATTTTTTTTATTTTTTACCTCTGCTCATTAATCTCTTCCTGTGTTGTACAGGAGCAGGTTGTGGTGCTCATTAATCTCTTCCTGTGTTGTACAGGAGCAGGTTGTGGTGCTCATTAATCTCTTCCTGTGTTGTGCAGGAGCAGGATGTGATGCTCATTAATCTCTTCCTGTGTTGTGCAGGAGCAGGTTGTGGTGCTCATTGATCTCTTCCTGTGTTGTGCAGGAGCAGGATGTGATGCTCATTAATCTCTTCCTGTGTTGTGCAGGAGCAGGTTGTGGTGCTCATTAATCTCTTCCTGTGTTGTGCAGGAGCAGGTTGTGGTGCAGCAGCAGGGCCAAGAGTCTCGTCTTGCTCAACTAGAGTTTCTACTGCAGACACTGGCTGCCAAGACAGAGGTACACATCCATAGATCCTATACTACGTTCTATGTATAGCCCCCGTCCCCACAGAAGGCCTTTTGCCCTCACTGTAAATTAGAATTTGTTCTTAATCGACTTGCCTGGTTAAATAGAGGTTAAATATTTTATATAAATGTACAGACTGTACTTACTGTAGAACCTGTATAAAATGTATTTGTTGTCATATATCCATGTTATGTTGATGATGTCTTCAGGAGGTGCAGAGGAGGCAAGTTGAGACTGCCAGTGCCACGCCAGTTCCTGCGCCAGTCAGGTGAGTTCAGCACACAACCCTTTGCCTTTGGATTGTAATAGTTGAATGAAATCACGAGTGGTGTTTAATATTGCTCCCTGTGTGTGCCCTTCGATTGTGGGTGTGGACAGTGAGTCCCATGATGCCTTGCTGGCGGAGGTGCAACGCCTGGAGGCGGCACTGGGGAGCATTAGGCAGGACCTGCAGGGGGTGATGGGATGCCAGGGCATGGGTGACCGCTTGGACAAACTCCATGACATGGTGAGTTGCTTGCGCTCTCTCTCTCTGTTCTATACATGCATTGCTCCAGTATGTGCCTTTCCAGATGGCCTCTTCCATTCCTTTGAATAGCTGGTCCTGTATAGACACTCAATATTATATCTGACTGAATCTCAGCATAATATTTTTTCCTGAAGATCTTTTATATAAATCCGCTCTGTTGACCCTTGACCTCTGTGGTTGTGACAGGTGTCTGAGCAGGTGTCTCCCCAGGTGAGGCGGGAACTGCGGATCCTGTTCTATGGCAGTGAGCAGGCCGGAGATTCCGAACCCGGGGAGAAGGAACTCCCTGAGTCGCTACTGCAGTGGCTTTCTGAGCGTTATGTGAGCGGGGCCGACCTGCAGACCTCTCTGGCCTCCCTGGAGCTCAGCATCCTGCAGAACGTGAGCCTGCAGCTTGAGGAGAGCAGGGCCAGGCAGGAGATGCTCAGCACTGAGACTGTCTCTCAGACCGTGATGCACACTGTTGGGGCCGGGATGTCCGAGGAGGTAGGTTGTTTGATTTTGGCGATTTTGTGAAGAAAAAACATTTGTCGTTTTTGTTGGTTGAATAATTTGTTTTTGTAGTTTTATCCCCCTTTTCTCCACAATTTTGTGATATCCAGTTGCGGTCTTGTCTCATCGCTGCAACTCCCCAACAGGCTCGGGAGAGGCGAAGGTCGAGTCATGCGTCCCCCGACCCGCCAAGCTGCGCTTTTTAACACCCGCTCGCTTAACCCGGAAGCCAGCCGCACCAATGTGTCGGAAGAAACACCGTTCAACTGACAACCGATGTCAGCTTGCAGGTGCCCGGCCCGCCACAAGGAGTCACTAGAGTGCGATGAGCCAAGTAAAGCCTACCCCAGCCAAACCATCCCCTAACCCGGACGATGCTGGGAAAATTGAGCGCCGCCCAATCGGACTCCCGGTCACAGCCGGTTGTGACACAGCCTAGGTCACAGCCGGAAGAGACGCCGCAACACTGCGTTGCAGTGCCTTAGACCGCTGCGCCACTCGGGAGGCCATATATACTTTTTTAATATTGTTAAATTAAATTAGATTCAGTGTTTTGTTGTTCTAAATGACTTATTTCTTGTCTGTCTGCGTTATTCCAGTTCCTCACCCAACAACCCTGTTCCCCTCTTGCTCCTCCAGCATGTGCAGCTGATGGTGAAGAATGCTCTGAAACTCTACTCCCAGGATCGGACTGGCCTGGTGGATTACGCTCTGGAGTCTGGAGGTAAAGTTTCACAGCTGTTGTGGTGGCGGGGTGTGGAGACCTACGTTGACTGTTTGTCTACTGCCTATTATTTAGAATGATCTGTTTTGGCTTTGTACAGTACACTGTTTCTGCTGTGACTGGCTTCAGCTATGCCCTCGTTGTGAGGGTGGCTGACATTTGTGTACGGTCGTGAAAGTGACATCATGGCTACGTGTGTGCAGGTGGCAACATCCTGGGCACTCGCTGCTCTGAGACGTATGAGACAAAGACGGCACTGATGAGTCTGTTCGGCCTCCCACTCTGGTACTTCTCACAGTCTCCTCGCGTGGTCATACAGGTACGACTCAAGTCACCACACGAGACTAGTCTTTTTTTTGATGGCTTGGTGATTTTTATTACATTAATGGATTATATTGGGAGCGTTTTAATTCCTGATACTGCCTAGCCAACCCATTCATCCACTGGTCTGATCAATGCTCTCTCTCTCCCTTCTACTGCAGCCTGACGTCCATCCAGGGAACTGCTGGGCGTTTCAGGGTTCCCATGGTTACCTGGTGATGCGTCTTTCCATGAGGATCGTGCCCTCTGCCTTCTCATTGGAGCACATCCCCAAAGACATGTCGCCAACAGGCAACATCGACAGCGCCCCGCGCCAGTTTAACGTCTATGTAAGCCACACTGCTTACCCGATTTAACATTTCACATGTTGGTTATTACTGTCTTTACAAGCCATTCAGAAGAACACCTAGCAGATGCTCAAGTCAGTCACGTTTACTGTGAATGTGCTCTGGTGAAGCAGTACTGATTGACACACTTACTGCTGTGGCTCTCTGCTGTTTTCTAACCGTGTCGTCGGTTTCCAGGGTCTGGAGGATGAATACCAGGAGGAGGGTAAGCTACTTGGCAGCTATACCTACCAGGAGGATGGGGACGCGTTACAGACTTATCCCGTCACCGTAAGTACACTTCAACACTGCCTCAACGGGCTTGATTGGTCAGATGTAGATGTTATGTAAGTAGTCCACATGCAGTGTTCGGGAGTAGTGAACTACATGTTGTTTAACTACATTTTGCAGTAGCTTGGTGGTAGATGAACTTAATTCAATTCTTGGTGTTTTTTTTCAGGAGTTAGTTATACTGCTACACAGCAAAAAAGGAACTAACTATTGTAACTACACACTGTCTTTGCAAAAAGAAAATGAAATATGCAAGAATGTCCTTTTTCGCTATCAGACCTTCCCAATTCTCACTTGAAAACACATTTTTGTGTTTAATAGGCTCAATTACACATTGTGTTAAAATCTGATTCCAGAGTGATCTGTTCTTGCAATTGTTCGTCAATGACATTTCAGATTTAGATAGATTATCATATCACAAAGTAGCTTGGATGTAGTGAACTACTGTTTCAAAGTAGCTTTAGTTAAGTCAACTACAGTATATTTAGCTTGCTTTAGCATCTTAAGTAATTGGTAGTTTGGTAAACTATGATTTCAGAGTAGCTTTCCCGACACTGTCCACATGGCATTTATCTCTAGCACTATTAGAGATGGTGACTTGGCAAGTTATAGGTCTTGCTACTTGAGTGTAAACTGAGTGTCCTTTGCTATCTATCCACAGGAGGAGAACGATAAAGCCTATCAGATCATTGAGGTTCGGGTGCTGTCCAACTGGGGACACACGGAGTACACCTGCCTCTACCGTATCAGAGTGCACGGTCAGCCCAGTATCAACTGATGGCACAGAGCAGACCACCCTGCCTACATTTGAATGTTCTGCAGATGACTGGAGGTACATTATGCAAAAATGTATTGGATGACAATCAGTGCTTTACTACTGGTTGAAAAATGTTTCAAGTACATTTTTCTCAGTCTATTTAGACATGAGCTAAACGTATTCTGAGACCAAACTGGATTATTGCGTGTTGAGCCCCTTCTCGCACATGGTTAAACCAGGTTTTAGCATGTTCTCTTACGAATAATGTGAACGTGTACATTTTGTCAATAGTATACATTTTGTCAATAGTATGTCATTTTAAGTCTACTAATGTCAAATGCTTTGAAAGATGTATATCCTGCAGTTATTAAAATGTTGATTTAGTTTGTTTTTAAAGGGAATTACTGCTCAAGTAAGTTAAGGATATCTTGCACTGGTCCCTTCAGCCACAGAAATCAGGCTTTGACCATTAACCTTTTATCGATAATCTAAAAGTGCCCAGTTGTAAATCTCATTATTTATTTGTTTGTCCCGATTTACTGATTCAGCAATCTGTGTAATATATTTTGTAAAGGCTTTTCAGACTATTTGTAAAATTGGCTTTGGACTATACAGGTGTTTTTTTTAAATATAATTTTATTTTTGTCTTTTGTAACTTGTAAGAAATGTTCAAATAAAGACCTTCATTTCCAGTTGTTGTAAAGTAACGGTCATTTATTTTAAAAAGTATTTTTGCTTTTTTTAAAGAACTTTGAAAGGAAATGTTAGGCTGAGAAGTTCAAAAAAATGTGGCTGTTTTGTTTTATCATGTCCCACAGGCACAGCTTGGTTAAAGTCTGATTCTCCACCCATCTTCCTGAAGTGTGCCCCCATTCACACAGATTCTGACCCATCATGTCCAGTCCAGTAAATGGCAATAATGCTATATGGACAGTTTTTATATCCTAGACTGAACAGAGAAAATGCTCGGTGCATAATTCTCAAATGCAGCAGTCCCTAGTCATAGCTTGTCATCTGGGGTGGTAGTATCTCTCGCCCAGTAGGGGTCGCTATACTCAACAATAAGGGAGGGGCAGCAATAGCAAAGAGTAGCTATATTCTCTCACATGAGCTGCTCAATGAACGCGACTCATGCTGCTTTTTGACTGTAACAGCAGTGTTACACTAGTGTATACACCCTGATTTTTATACTAGGGAGGTGTTTCCATATCTAGGGCTGAGAGATGAGGACTTGTGAAGAGCAGGATCAATAACTGCATAATCAAGACCGTTGCTTTTTGGGAAGGTGTTAACCGTCGAAGATGTAAACCCATGTTCACAGTAAGCCATTGTTATGTAAAAGCATGCTGAAAAGTACCAGTGGCCTAACCTTGGCTCCAAGTCAGAGCAGGTCTGCTGGAGCCATGGCCTAGTGCAACCTGGACTCCGGGGTAGACATAACATAGTCAACGAAAATACTGGGCACTGAAATTAGTATATGTTACGTTTGGAATGGTATTAATTTGTAATGTCCGTCCATTTCGTATGATATGTTACGAATGATAATTTATATGTTATGTATTGCAATTTGTACAATATGTTACAAATTTGCAATGCGTATGCTATGTTACGAATTACAATTTGTTGTTCCCAATGTTGGCTAATGTTAGCATTGTTAGGTTAAAGGGTTAAGGTTGTGGATGGGTTAGCTAAGTAGTTGCAAAATAGCTAAAAAGTAGTGAGTAGTTGCTAAAGTTGTCTGTTATGAGATTTTAACTCGCAAACATTGGGTTGCTAGACGTTCTTCATACACCCACCAACCCTACTTTCGTTTAAGTAACCTGTCTTATGTAACCACACCAAAGGTAACATGATAGTAATTTGAATTTGAGACATGGCCTGCATACATGGAAACAAAAGTCTGAGCCTTCTGGGTTAAACATTGGTGCAGAGAGGAAGAGGCGAAGCGAGAGGGATAACTGGGCCCAAAATCTGTGTTCTCCAGCAGCTGACGTTTTTTCCGCTCACCAAGCGAGGAGTTTTTGTATGGAGGTCAATGAGAGTGTTGAATTTAGTTAACAAAAAAATGAATGGCTTAGTTGCTATGTGTGGCTTATTTGATCAAATAGAAGTTTAATGTTTAGGTTTTTACGAGTGTACTGATGTAAGTAGGACACGTGACATCCCGGCAACTTTGAGAAAAAACACTTTATATCTGAGTTGTGCCGATTGTTCACAGCGTGTCTGCCCTCTCGTTGACTAGAATGGTTCCACCTGATCTTGCCGGCTCCAGACAGCCATCCATTTTTTAAGAAGCTTATTTCATTGTTAGACTGGCCACTTGAGCATCTAGTCAATACTGTATATAAGATCATCTGTTACGGGTAAATCCTCATTGGAAATGCGCCATCAGTGGACCGGTGATGAACTCATGAACTACAGCATAGAAATTCTAGTTTAACCACAATAAGCTTTTTGTGATATAATCTTTGAGGCGGTGATAAAATATACTATTATATACACTGTATATTCTATACTCTTATAATATTGACTGGGCTATGCAGATGAACCCAGACACTCTGGTATTGACTGAACCTTTGAACTCTTGGGATATTCTGGACTCTGATATTAAAGATGCACTATGCAGAATGTCAACGTCGTGTGTATAGGTGGCAGGGAAGTCAGGCGCAGGAGAGTAAAACGAAGTGTAAATGGAGACTTTTAATAAATGTCCACATGACATGCTCCAAACACGAGAATATACATATATCAAATAAACATGGGTACGAGGACCCGTCGCACACCTATACACCAAGAATCAACACTTGACATAAAACAATCTCTGACAAACACATGAGGGGAAACAGAGGGTTAAATAGACAACAGGTAATGAATGGGATTGACAACAGGTGTGTGGGAAGACAAGACAAAACCAATGGAAAATGAAAAATGGATCGATGATGGCTAGAAGGCCGGTGAAGTCGACCACCGAACACCGCCCGGACAAGGAGAGGCAAAGACTTCGGCAGAAGTCGTGACATTACTTCCCCCCGACACCGGCCTCGGGGACGACCCGGAGGGCGAGGTGCAGGGCGATCCGGATGGAGGCGGTGGAATTCTTTTAATATGGAAGGATCTAAAACGTCCTCCACCGGAACCCAGCATCTCTCCTCCGGCCCGTACCCCTCCCAGTCCACGAGGTACTGAAGGCCCCTCGCCCGACGTCTCGAATCCAAAATGGATCGAACAGAGTACTCCGGGACCCCCTCGATGTCTAGAGGAGGCGGAGGAACTTCACGCACTTCAGCCTCCTGGAGCGGGCCAGCCACCACCGGCCTGAGGAGAGACACATGGAACGAGGGGTTAATACGGTAATTAGTGGGCAGTTGTAACCTATAACATACCTCGTTCACTCTCCTCAGGACTTTAAACGGCCCCACAAACCGCGGACACAGCTTCCGGCAGAGCAGGCGGAGGGGCAGGTTTCGGGTCGAGAGCCAGACCCTGTCCCCTGGTACGAACACCGGGGCCTCACTGCGGCGACGGTCTGCGCCAATTTTCTGGCGCCTTATGGCACGCTGAAGGTGGACGTGGGCTGCCTCCCAGGTTTCCTCAGCGTGCCGAAACCAATTGTCCACCGCAGGAGCTTCGGTCTGACTCTGATGCCAAGGAGCCAGAACCGGCTGATACCCTAATACACATTGAAAAGGGGTAAGGTTAGTGGAGGAGTGACGTAGCGAGTTCTGGGCCATCTCTGCCCAGGGCACGAACTTCGCCCACTCCCCCGGCCGGTCCTGGCAATAGGACCGCAGAAACCTGCCCACATCCTGGTTAACTCTCTCCACCTGCCCATTACTCTCGGGGTGAAAACCTGAGGTAAGACTAACCGAGATCCCCAGACGTTCCATGAACGCCTTCCAGACCCTTGACGTGAACTGGGGACCCCGATCAGACACTATATCCTCAGGCACCCCATAGTGCCGGAAAACATGTGTAAACAGGGCCTCTGCAGTTTGTAAGGCCGTAGGGAGACCGGGCAAAGGGAGAAGACGACAGGACTTAGAGAACCGATCCACAACGACCAGGATCGTGGTGTAACCCTGTGAAGGTGGAAGATCAGTCAAAAAATCCTCTGACAGGTGCGACCACGGCCGTTGAGGAACGGGTAAAGGTAGAAGCTTACCTCTAGGTAGGTGTCTAGGAGCCTTGCACTGGGCGCACACCGAACAGGAGGAAACATAAATCCTCACGTCCTTAGCTAAAGTGGGCCACCAGTACCTGCCATCAAGACAGCGCATCGTCCGACCTATCCCAGGATGACCAGAGGAGGGTGATGTGTGAGCCCAATAAATCAATCGGTCGCGGACAGCAGACGGAATGTACAGACGACCAGCTGGAGACTCAGGAGGAGAGGGCTCTGCACCTGACGCCCGCTCAATGTCCGCGTCCAGCTCCCACACTACTGGCGCCACCAAACACGACTCTGGGAGTGGGATCCATGGGCCGCTCCTCTGTGTCATACAGCCGAGACAATGCGTCTGCCTTGACGTTCTGGGAGCCTGGTCTGTAAGTAAGCGTAAACACAAAACGAGTGAAAAACATGGCCCACCTTGCCTGGTGAGGATTTAGTCTCTTCGCCTGCCGGATGTACTCCAGATTGCGGTGGTCAGTCCAGATGAGAAAAGGGTGATTAGCCCCCTCAAGCCAATGCCTCCACACCTTCAAGGCTTTTACGACAGCTAACAGCTCTCGGTCCCCCACATCATAGTTTCGCTCCGCCGGGCTGAGCTTCTTCGAAAAGAAAGCACAGGGGCGAAGCTTCAGTGGCACACCCGAACGCTGAGAGAGCACTGCTCCTATCCCAGCTTCGGATGCGTCCACCTCTACTATGAATGGCAAAGAGGGATCCGGATGAGCCAACACAGGCGCCGAGGTAAACAGAGCCTTCAGTTGTCCAAAAGCCCTATTCGCCTCGGCCGACCACTGCAAGCGCACCGGTCCCCCCTTTAGCAGTGAGGTAATGGGAGCTGCAACCTGACCAAAACCCCGGATAAATCTCCGGTAGTAATTGGCAAACCCTAAAAAACGCTGCACCTCCTTTACCGTGGTTGGAGTCGGCCAATTACGCACGGCTGTAATGCGGTCGCTCTCCATTTCCACTCCTGAAGTGGAAATCTGATGCCCTAGAAAGGAGATGGATTGTTGGAAGAACAAGCATTTCTCAGCCTTGACATATAGATCATGCTCCAACAGGCGACCAAGCACCCTGCGCACCAGGGACACATGCTCGGCGCGTCATGGAGTCTGTTTCTGACCATTTGAGCAGACACATGCACATTTGTGGCCTGCTGGAGGTCATTTTGCAGGGCTCTGGCAGTGCACCTCCTTGCACAAAGGCGGAGGTAGCGGTCCTGCTGCTGGGTTGTTGCCCTCCTACGGCCGCCTCTACGTCTCCTGATGTACTGGCCTGTCTCCTGGTACCGCCTCCATGCTCTGGACACTACGCTGACAGACACAGCAAACCTTTTTGCCACAGCTCGCATTGATGTGCCATCCTGGATGAACTGCACTACCTGAGCCACTTGTGTGGGTTGTAGACTCCATCTCATGCTACCACTAGAGTGAGAGCACCGCCAGCATTCAAAAGTGACCAAAACATCAGCCAGGAAGCATAGGAACTGAGAAGTGGTCTGTGGTCACCACCTGCAGAATCACTCCTTTTTTGGGGGTGTCTTGCTAATTGCCTATAATTTCCACCTTTTGTCTATTCCATTTGCACAACAGCATGTGAAATGTATTGTCAATCAGTGTTGCTTCCTAAGTGGACAGTTTGATTTCATAGAAGTGTGATTGACTTGGAGTTATATTGTGTTGTTTAAGTGTTCCCTTTATTTTTTTGAGCAGTGTATATTTTTTTTAAACAAAAATATTGTATTTTTAGCTGTTTGAAGCTGGTGTACAAAACCGAAAGTAAAAGACTCAAAAAACAAAACATGGAACAGATCTACCGCTTCTTAGACTTGCTTTCAATGAGCATTACAGAACTATAATAAACATGTGCATTTGGTTGGGTCGCCCAAAAGGTTACATATTGCAGCTTTAATATTGAGGGTTATAATGTGTTCAGTGCTGACAGAGAGGGTAGAGGTGGTGGAGTGGCCATTCTTATAAAACATATTTTCTCTGTTTCTTATTAACTGAAATCCATTTACCTCTGCCAACTTTTTTTGCTACTATCTTCAAGCCTTTGTCTTGGGAAAAATGTATCCATAACTATTATACGGGTCTATCGTCCTCCCTCGGCTAACCTTTGTGCACTTGAGGAGTTAACTAGTTGTCTTCTTTTACTAAATCAGAAGTTATTATCCTGGGTGACCTAAATTATGATTGGTAAATGCAGGCTTCAGACAATCTAAAAGACGTATAATGATGAAAAACCTGACTAAACCTAAACCAGCTGGTGACTAAGCCTACACGGCCCAACCCTAAAGATCCTTCAAAGTCAACTCTGATTGATCTTATTTTAACAAATACACCAGAGAAATATACATAGTATACAAAACATTAAGAACACCTACTCTTTCCATGACATAGACTGACCAGGGGAAAGCTATGATCCCTCATTGATGCCACATGTTAAATCCACTTCAATCAGTGGAGATGAAGGAGAGGAGACAGGTTAAAGAATGATTTTTAAGCCTTGAAACAATTGAGACATGGATCGTGTATGTGTGGGCAAGACAAAATATTTAAGTGAATTTGAACAAGGTATTATAGTAGGTGCCAGGCGCGCCTGTTTGTTTCAAGAACTGCAACGCTGCTTGGTTTGTCACGCTCAACAGATTCTCGTGTGTATCAAGAATTTGTAGAGTCCATGTTCTGACGAATTGAGGCTGTTCTGGGGTAAAAAGGGAGGTGCAACTCAATATTAAGAAGCTGTTGCTAATGTTTGGTATACTCAGTGTGTTTCTACTGGTGTCTTCACGCAAGAAACTAGAGACCATTACCCAGTTGTTTGTGTTAGAGATGTGAGAATACAAAAATCTGAGCCATGTGTCATCACAAAGAGGCTATTTAAAAACTTCAGTGAACAGGGTTTTTTACATGTGATCTTGATTATATTTCCGTTATCCCTGAACCTGATTCAGCTTTCAGCCTTTTTGCAGATGTCTTCAATACTATTGTGGATAATCATGGTCCCTTGAGATGGTTTGGGATGAGTTGGACCACAGAGTGAAGGAAAAGCAGCCAACAAGTGCTCAGCATATGTGGGAACTCCTTCAAGACTGTTGGAAAAGCATTCCAGGTGAAGCTGGTTCAGAGAATGCCAAGAGTGTGCAAAGCTGTCATCAAGTCAAAGGGTGGCTACTTTGAAGAATATAAAATGTATTTTTTATAAAACACTTTTTTGGTTATTACATGATTCCATTTGTGTTATTTCATAGTTTAGATGTCTTCACTATTATTCTACAATGTGGAACATAGTAAAAATAAACAAAAACCCTTGAATGAGTAGGTGTGTCCAAACTTTTGACTGGTACTGTATGTATTCATGTTTGCTGACCAATCAATCAAATGTATTTATAAAGCCCTTTTTACATGAGCAGATGTCACAAATTGCTTATACAGAAACCCAGCCTAAAACCCCAAACAGCAAGCAATGCAGATGTAGAAGTACAGTGGCTAGGAAAAACTCCCTTCAAAAGACATGAACCTAGGAAAAAACCCAGGCTCTGAGGGGTAGCCCGTCCTCTTTTGGTCGTGCCGGGTGGAAATTATAAGAGTACATGGCCATTAAAAGGCCAGATAGATGTTCAAACGTTCATAGATGACCAGCAGGGTCAAATAATAAACACAGTAGTTGTCGAGGGTGTAACAGGTCAGTACCTCAGAAGTAAATTTCAGTTGGCTTTCCATAGCTGAATACTCAGAGGTCGAGACAGCCGGTGCGGTAGAGAGGGAGAGAGCGAGGGCGAGAGAGGGTCGAAAACAGCAGGTCGGGGACAACGTATCACGTCCAGTGAACAGGTCAGCATTCCATAGCCGCACGCAGAACAGTTGAAACTGGAGCAGCAGCACGACAAGGTAGCACATCTGGTGAACAGGGCCAACCAGTTAGGATATAATCCCACCCAGTTTGCCAAAGCACAGCACCCACACCACTGAAGGGATATCAACAGATCACCAACTTACTACACTGAGACAAGGCTGAGTATAGCCCACAAAACTCTTGTCCACCACAAGAGCCAGAGGGGGCGAAAACCGGACAGGACTACACTCAATCATAAGACCTACAGAAGAGATGAGTAAAAACTTAAAGGTAGAGACCAAGTCTGCGTCTCTCACATTGATAGGCAGACCATTCCATAAAAATGGAGCTCTATAGGAGAAAGCCCTGCCTCCAGCTGTTTGCTTAGAAATTCTAGGGACAATAAGGAGGCCTGTGTATGGTGACCGTAGCGTACGTGTAGGTATGTACGGCAGGACCAAATCGGAGAGATAGGTAGGAACAAGTCCTTGTAATGCTTTGTAGGTTAGCAGTAAAACCTTGAAATCAGCCCTAGACTTAACAGGAAACCAGTGTAGAGAGGCTAGCACTGGAGTAATATGATATAATGTTTTTGTTCTAGTCAAGATTCTAGCTGCCATATTTAGTGAAGTTAATTTAGTGCTTTATCCAGATAGATGGAGAGTAGAGCATTGCAGTAGTCTAATCTAGAAGAGACAAAAGCATGGATTAATTTTTGAGAAAAAGTTTCAGATTTTTGCAATATTAGGAAGATGTAAAAATCCTGCCCTTGAAATATTCTTGATATGTTCGTCAAAAGAAAGATCAGGGTCCAGAGTAACACAGAGGACCTTCACAGTTTTATTTGAGACGACCCAATTTAATTGTCAGATCAAACAGCAGATCTCTTTGTATCTTAGGACCTAGCACAAGCATCTCTGTTTTGTCTAAGTTTAAAAGTGAAAAATTTTCCGCCATCCACTTCCTCATGTCTGAAACACAGGCTTGTGTCGTCCGCATAGCAATGAAAGTTGACATTGTGTTTCCGAATGACATCACCAAGAGGTAGAATATATGGTGAAAACAACAGTTGTCCTAAAACCTTGAGGAACACCAAAACTTACCATTGATTTGTCAGAGGACAAACCATCCACAGAGACAAACTGATAACTTTCCGACAGATAAAATCTAAACCAGGCAAGAACTTGTCTGTGTGGACCAATTAGGGTTTCCAATCTCTCCAAAAGAATGTGATCGATGGTGTCAAAAGTGGCACTAAGGTCTAGGAGCACGAGGACAGATCCAGAGCCTTGGTCTGACGCCATTAAAAGGTAATTTACCACCTTCATGAGTGCATTCTCAGTACTATGATGTGGTCGAAAACCAGACAGGAGCGTTTTGTATACATTATTTGTCTTCAGGAAGGCAGTGGCAACAGCTTTTTCTCACATTTTTGAGAGGAAATGGAGATTCGATATAGGCCGATAGTAAAAAAATAAATAATAATTGGCTTTTGCAGGAGAGGCTCTACGGAGTTTGGTATACATCCAAAGGATAGGGAGATGTTTATTATGTTCAACATAGGAGGGTCAAGCACAGGAAGTAGCTCTTTCAGTAGTTTAGTTGGAATAGGGTCCAGTAGGCAGCTGGAAGGTTTAGAGGCCATTAATATTTTTGTGAATGTGTTGAGAGATACAGGATTAAACAATCCTATGTCCTGGCAGTTCTGGGTATTACGAAAAGGTTAAATTTAGATCATTGATTAGGTGGTTAACTAATTTTTGTACTCTGAAGACTTTGGGTAGGTGGAGGGAGTCTGGAAGGGCATTTAGGAATCTTTGGGTTGTCAGAGAATTTATATCGCAGCTTTTGATAATCTTTGGTTGGGGTTAGAGCAGATTATTTGTTGCGATTTCAAACGTAATAACATGGTGGTCCGATAGTCCAAGATTATGAGGAAAAACATTTAGATCCACAATATTTATTCCACGGGACAAATCTAGATCCAGGGTGTGACTATGGCAATGTGTAGGTTTGGAGACATGTTGGAAGTGATTGAGTAGGCTGCATAGATTTCATGACTAGAAGCTTAAAAGGCGAAAACGCAGTCATGTTTTTCCCGTAAATTCAAATTTGAGGTCATACATTTTAGCAACACCTTCGCCTTTATGGGATGTGCAGGGGGATATGGCCACTAGTGTAACCAGGAGGAGAGTCCTCATTTAACACAGTAAATTCAAATCAAATCAAATTTTAATTGTCACATGCGCTGAATACAACAGCACCTTAGGGTGAAATGCTTACTTACAAGCCCTTAACCAACAATGCAGTTTTAAGAAAATACCCCCCCAAAAAGTATGAGATAAGAATGGCAAATAATTAAAGAGCAGCTGTAAATAACAATAGCGAAGCTATATACAGGGAGACCGGTACAGAGTCAATGTGCGGGGGCACCGGTGTCGAGATAATTGAGGTAATATGTACATGTAGGTAGAGTTATTAAAATGATGACTATGTATAGATAATAACAGAGAGTAGCAGCAGAGTAGAGGGGGGGGGGGGAATAGTCTGGGTAGCCATTTGATTAGCTGTTCAGGAGCCTTATGGCTTGGGGATAGAAGCAGTTTAGAAGCCTCTTGGACCTAGACTTGGCGCTCCGGTACCGCTTGCCGTGCGATAGCAGAGAGAACAGTCTATGTCTAGGGTGGCTGGAGTCTTTTCCAATTCTTAAGGCCTTCCTCTGACACCGCCTTGTATAGAGATGGCAGGAAGCTTGGCCCGGTGATGTACTGGACCGTACGCACTACCCTCTGTAGTGCCTTGTGGTCGGAGGCCGAGCAGTTGCCATACCAGGCAGTAATGCAACCAGTCAGGATGCTCTCGATGGTACAGCTGTAAAACCTTTTGAGGATCTGAGGACCCATGCCAAATCTTTTCAGTCTCCTGAGAGGGAATATGTTTTGTTGTGCCCTCTTCAGAACTGTCTTGGTGTGCTTGGACCATGTTAGTTTGTTGGTGATGTGGACGCCAAGGAAATTGAAGCTCTCAACCTGCTCCATTACAGCCCCGTCGATGAGAATGGGGGTGTGTTCGGTCCTCCTCTTCCTGTAGTCCACAATCATCTCCTTTATCTTGATCACGTTGAGGGAGAGGTTGCTGTCCTTGCACCACACAGTCAGGTCGCTGACCTCTCTCCCTATAGGCTGTCTCATCGTTGTTTGTGGTCAGGCCTACCACTGTTGTGTCATCAGCAAACTTGATGATGGTGTTGGAGTCGTGCCTGGCCGTACAGTCATGAGTGAACAGGGAGTACAGGAGGGGATTGAGCACGCACCCCTGAGGGGCCCCTGTGTTGAGGATCAGCGTGGCAGATGTGTTGTTACCTACCCTTACCACCTGGGGGTGGCCCGTCAGGAAGTCCAGGATCCAGTTGCAGAAGGAGGTGTTTAGTCCCAGGGGCCTTAGCTTAACGATGAGCTTTGAGGGCACTATGGTGTTGAACGCTGCACTGCAGTAAATTAATAGCATTCTCACATAGGTGTTCCCTTTTTCCAGGTGTGAAAGGGCAGTGTGGAGTGCAATAGAGATTGCATCATCTGTCTATCTGTTGGTGCGGTATGTAAATTGGAGTGGGTCTAGGGTTTCTGGGATAATGGTGTTGATGTGAGCCATGATCAGCCTTTCAAAGCATTTCATGGCTACAGACGTAAGTGCTACGGGTCGGTAGTCATTTAGGCAGGTTACCTTAGTGTTTTGGGCACAGGGACTATGGTGGTCTGCTTGAAACATGTTGGTATTACAGACTCAGACAGGGAGAGGTTGAAAATGTCTGTGAAGACACTTGCCAATTGGTCAGCGCATGCTCAGAGTACACATCCTGGTAATCCGTCTGGCTCTGTGGCCTTGTGAATGTTGACCTGTTTAAAGGTCTTACTCACATCGGATGCGGATGGCGTAATCACACAGTCGTCCGGAACAGCTGATGCTCTCATGCATGTTTCAGTGTAACTTGCCTCAAAGCGAGCATAGAAGTTATTTCGCTCGTCTGGTAGGCTCGTGTCACTGGGCAGCTCTCGGCCATGCTTCCCTTTGTAGTCTGTAATAGTTTGCAAACCCTGTCACATCCGATGAGCGTCGTAGCCGGTGTAGTAGGATTCAATCTTAGTCCTGTATTGAAGCTTTGCCTGTTTGATGGTTTGTCAGAGGGCATAGCGGGATATCTTATAAGCTTCCGGGTTAGAGTCCCACTCCTTGAAAGCGGCAGCTCTACCCTTTATCTCAGTGCGGATGTTGCCTGTAATCCATGAGGACGGACGTCCTTGATGCACTTATTGATAAAGCCAGTGACTGATGTGGTGTACTTCTCAATGCCATCGGAAGAGTCCCTGAACATATTCCAGTCTGTGCTTTTTCCCCCTGTAGTTTAGCATCTGCTTCATCTGACCACTTTTTAATAGACCGAGTCACTGGTGCTTCCTGCTTTAATTTTTGCTTGTAAGCAGGAATCAGGAGGATAGAATTATGGTCAGATTTGCCAAATGGATGGCGAGGGAGAGCTTTGTACGTGTCTCTATGTGTGGAGTAAAGTTGTCTGGAATTTTTTTCCCTCTGGTTGCACATTTATCATGCTGATAGAAATTAGGTAAAACTGATTTAAGTTTCCCTGCATTAAAGTCCCCGGCCACTAGGAGAGCCACCTCTGGATGAGCGTTTTCCTGTTTGCTTATGGCGGTATACAGCTCATTGAGTGCGGTTTTAGTGCCAGGATCGGTCTGTGGTGGTATGTAGACAGCTACCAAAAATACAGATGAAAACTCTCTAGGTAGATAGTGTGGTCTACAGCTTATCATGAGACACTTAACCTCGAGACTTCCTTAGATATTGTGTACCAGCTGTAGTTTACGTATATGCATAGGCCCCCGCCCCGTGTCTTACCAGAGGCTGCTGTTCTATCCTGCCGATATAGTTAATAACCCGCCAGCTGTATGTTCTTAATGTCGTTGTTCAGCCACGACTCGGTTAAACACAAGATATTACAGTTTTTAATGTCCCATTGGTAGGATATATGTGCTTACAGTTCGTCCCATTTATTTTCCAGCGATTGAACGGGACGGAAGGCAAAGGCTGATTAGTTACTCGTCGCCATGATCGTCACCTGATCCTCACAAGGCAAAATCTCTGTTTCCTTCTTCAGCGAATGACGGGGATCTGGGCCTGGTCGGGTATCTGTAGGGTATCCCTCCCGTCCGACTCATTGAAGAAAAACTCTTTGTTTAATCTGAGGTGAGTAATCGCAGACTTGAGCCATGCTTCAGTCAGGCCAATCACATTAAGGTCACATCAAGGTAATGATCAGTGATTAGTTCATTGACTATGACTGCCTTGGAAGTAAGGGATCTAGCATTACATAATCCTATTTTGAGATGTGAGATATTATCACAATCAGTGGCGACCCGTCATTCATGGCAAGCCCCACCTGTTTAGCAAAAAAGCAAATATATAGAGATATTTTATTGCCTGTTTTGCATGTTATTTTGGCATTAATACTTGTCCCATATCAGTTTGCAAACAATTTAAAATAGCTTCATACAAACATGGTCTCTTTTTTGCTTTCTTGAGTAAAGCAGCTCCAAAATGCAGGTGTTTCATCCTAGCTCAGTGCTTTCTGTGGTGGTGGTGGGGCAGCCAGTGGAAAATACGGAGCGTAGTGGTTGGTAATGTTCTCTAGTTGCGTAGTGATTGGCTCAGTGTTTTGCCACTCATGGGGACACTACGTCACCGCAAAATCTATGGAGAGAGCTCAAAAATTGAAGCCCCTTGAGTGCTGCCATAGAGTTACATTATAAGTGCCCATCCAAGAAGGCTCAAGGTCATTGGCCACAGATAAAATGATGTCAAATCACATTATATCTACCGTAGCTTTGATGGACTGAGGCATCCCGAGTGGGGCAGTGGTCTAAGGCACTGCATCGCAGTGCTAGCTGTGCCACTAGAGATTCTGGGTTCGAGTCCAGGCTCTGTTGCAGCCGGTCGCGACTGGGAGACCGATGGGGCGGCGCATAATTTGCCCAGCATCGTCCTGGTTAGGGGAGGGTTTGGCCGGCAGGGATTTCCTTGTCCTATCGCGTACTAGCGACTCCTGTGGCGGGCCGTGCGCAGTGCACGCAGACACAGTTGCCAGTTGTACAGTGTTTCCTCCGACACATTGGTGCGGCTGGCTTCCGGTTTAAGTGGACATTGTGTCAATAAGCAGTTCGGCTTGGTTGGGTTGTGTTTCGGGGGACGCCCGGCTCTCGACCTTCGCCTCTCCAGAGTACGTACGGGAGTTGCAGCAATGAGACAAGACTGTAACTACCAATTGGATACCATGAAAAAGGGGTATAAAAAAAAGCTTTGATGGAATGATCTGGTCAACATCATACTTTCAAAATCTTATCTAGCAAGCTAGACAAGCAGTCATCATCGTGAATCACGTCGACAATCTACTGGCAAATCCTTTTCAATCCTTGTCATATGAAGAGAAAGTATAGATAAAATGTATCCGTGCTCATCGGCCATTGGACAAGTTCAACAATGAGTGGTTTGGAAGGAATCAGTGGCGGTTAACTGCAAGCGTTACTAAAGCCAATCACTAGTGTGCTATTCAGTGGAGTGGGATGTGGTCCAAGTCTGGGTGTAAAAGGGTCTCTTTTCCAAGCTTAAAAGGATAAACATTCAAGCTGTCAATCCAGCATGATTTCTGTCGGGTTCAAAACAACTGGAAATTTGGAACTGGGAAATCTCAGACTTCAATGAGTTCAAGACACCTGGGAACTCAGAAAAAAAGAGCTCAGACTGGGAAAATACGTTTTGAACGGTCATCCAACTCATCCAAGAATTCCAAGTCGGGAACTCAGGCCTCTTTCTAGAGCTCTGACCTGAAGATCACTGATGTCATGATTCAACCTTGTTTTCCCCCCCAGTTGTCTTGAAAGCACCATAAATCCAGAGAATGCCAGACCTTGATGACAAAATTTGCCCAGAAGGACAGCCGCACAAGTGAGCTGTTCAAGTGAGCAAGGCACAACAAGGTGAGTCCAAAAATGTATTGTATGCTGCTGCATAAATGATGTAATATGCCAGGGAGATATGTATACTGTAGCTAAGAAAGTAATAGTAAGTGTATGTTGTGTAGTAAGCTGTTAGCAGCCTATGTGCCTCACCCTAATTGTTTGGTCACTTTCTCCCTATAGCCTGTTTTAGAGAAATGTAATCATCGAATATTGTAAGAGTTTTCATTGCCTGCTTATATGCCCCCTTTATTTATCCTACGGTTCTGACTTGGTGTACAGGGAGAATACTGTAAGAACAGCCCATATTCTGAATTCTGTTGCTGTACATTTCAAAAGTGCTGAACAAATAGTTATATTGACTATGTCCGTCCTAGCTCGCTCATTATGTCTTAATCGAAATTACGGATTGCCTCTAATCTGTTCGTTGTCCCCTTATGCCATAGTTTGTACATCCTAATTGTCAGTAGAAACCACATTTGTTTAAGCAAGTCAGCCATATCAGCTATGTTTCGTTTTTTTAAGGCAGTAAATCAGGCTGAATGAACTGTTTTGGTGCCAGACAAGGCTCCACTGATAACCAGGTGTAGCAGTGGTAAGGATTCAATCCATGGTGCTGAAAAGAAAGCTCCGCTGTTGGGACAGTTTTATGTAGGCCCTAACAGTTTGTGGGCACCGTTTGAAACCGTTACAGTGCAATTCATGTATTGTTTAGTGTTGTGTAGTGGCTTTGCTGGCATCTAAACATTTTTTTGTTTGTTTGCCCCACCAAGATTTACATGCTAAAATCTCCACTGATCACAATCTCTTTCAATAACGACAGGAACGGAGGAGGTATTTTATCCAGTGAGATTGCTAAGGCCAACACTGCCATGTTAAGTTTTGTCCGACCTAGACCGAGGCACAGACACTGTCTCAATAAAAAGTTGAGCTGACTGCACTAGTGGCAGACTCAACTAAGCTGGCAGGCTGGCCGGCACCCTATCTCATTGTGACCTTAGATGAAGAAAAAAAAAACATTTGATCACATAAAAAAGGTAACTGTAATAAAACGGTGAAAATGTGTAAACGCAAAATTAGTGAAATGAAAGTGGCCTAACTTTAGCAGGGACTCTTGTCACTAACGCCCCAGACTGTATTTGCTAGTACCTGACTTGGATGTAAACAACACAAGGTCATAGCCAAAGATACAGTATTTATAGATTTCCTTCAGGGAACGCCTCCTCTGTGAAGTGCGCATGTACACAAACCTTACACTCCTTCTAAACAACGCTATTTTTTAAGACTTTGGGAAAGCGTCAAGTCTATAAAACTTAATGCATTGTGTTCGTAAAAGATTTTAGTTTTGGGAACAGAAAATGTATTGAGATCAGATGTTTCATCGATGAGAAAATTTGCAGAATGTCGACACAGTTTCACCCAGTTCCATCCTCTCCCACGACCTGCCACTGGACTTCCTCTCTCTACCATATTTGGTGGTGAGAAAACGTTCTGAACGGATGCTTCAGCTTTATAGCCTTTGTGGCGTGTCTGTGTTGCCCATTCTGTCTGTGCCATAGCTAACTACGGCAAGTAAAATGGGTCAATGCTAGGTATTTTTTTTGTACACGCTTTCTGCACTGTCAGTGTCAACGTTTGGTTGTTGGGCCGAGTTGCTGGGAACAAACAATAATGATGTCGGAGCAGGAGGCTCTGAAGTGCTCCAATGCAAGAAATCGTGGAGGAACGCAGCGGGTTGAAGGGAAACTGCGAGCCAGTGTTGAAAAGGGAGATTACTATGAGGCTCACCAGATGTACAGAACCTTATTTTTTAGGTAAGAAATTTCAATTTTCGTTAGCCCGGTGAGATTATTAGTTCGCTTTTGGGCCTCCCCTTTCCAGACCGTTCTACTTGTTAACCTTGCTGCCTACATTTTAGTGTATGATTGGTATATTCAAGGTACTGCCCCACCCACTAGGGTCAGTCCTTCTTTTTGTTTGGACAGTTTTTTGCGTCAATCACTCCAAGTCACAAAATGGGACACAGCATGCGAGCTAGCCTAGCTAATGTCGCAATATACGCTAGCTAACTAGCCAGTCCATCTCGTTTTTCTAACTAGTTCCCCATAAGTGTACGTTTTGTTTAGTAAAGATACCGTTCACTGACCTGACACACTGATAATCAGACTGTCATCTCCAGCCCAGTAACAATCATGTCAGATACAAGTAGTAGCTAACGCTAGCTGGCTATCTAGCTATCGCGCTAACTAGAGTGTGTGTAGTTAGCCAACGTGAGCAAGCTAGTTTGTTTTAGCTAACTTACATGTCCTAACCAGCTAACGTTAGCTAGCTAGTCGTCTTTGCTACACATGCACAATCAATTTAGCTATGGGTGTTGGTATTGCCCATGGTTCCTAACCTTCCATCACTATTTTAATAGCGATGGTGTCATCAGTCATTGGGTGTAATTCATTCACTTACTGTTGTACTTCAATGTTTTTGACTGTCATGACAGGTAGCCTAACTTCACATGAGAACTGTGTGTGCCTAGTAACTGACAGTTAACTGTGATTTACTGTCGTGTATTGAGAAATGTTGGTCCAGTGACTGAGTATTACTTTTCAGCCCTCGTTATTAGGCAGGGGGACTACCACACTAACATTCATACTGTCACTCGGCTGATCTAAAAAGGGCTTTATAAATGCATTTGATTGATACTGTCACTTGCTTAGCCTGGCTTGAATTCAGTTTGTAAGTGACATGACATTTGCCATCTCTGTTTGACACAGGTATATTTCACAGGCAAAGCACACCGATGCCAGGGAGTTGATGTACAATGGCGCCCAGCTCTTCTTCAGCTACAACCAGGTATAAGAAGTCATGACGCTGGGTCATTTGTTGCATTTCGGCCACTTTTGTGGCATTGGCTATAGCAATTTTAATTATCCACAGCTGAACAGTTGGGAGTTCTGTGGCAAATGACAGGTTTTTGTCATCCACAGCTTAACAGTGCTGCAGACCTGTCAATGTTGGTGCTAGAGTCTTTGGAGAAATCCGAGGCAAAGGTGGAGGACGAAGACTTAGGTGAGCTAACGTGTGTGTGTGTATATATAATGAATTGTAGTTAAACAGTATAAACACAGTTAGTGTCAGTGTGCCGTAGTCGCTGTGTTAAGCTCCTCTGGGTTGTAATTTCAGAGCACCTGGCTAAGCTGTTTAGTTTGATGGACCCCAACTCCCCAGAGAGAGTAGCATTTGTGTCCCGTGCACTCAAGTGGTCCACAGGTGGCTCGGGGAAGCTGGGCGCCCCCAAACTGCATCAGCTCCTAGCAGTCACCTTGTGGAAAGGTATTCAGTAGAAAACTATGAACATTAAACTGCAAGGATATCATTTTCATGTTTCCCTGAACAGAGGTTGAATATGATATAATTATATCTGTTTAGAGCAAAACTACAGTGAGTCTCGCTACCACTTCTTGCACTCCTCTGATGGAGAGGGATGTGCCCAGATGCTGGTGGAGTACTCGGCGCAGCGGGGGTTTCGCAGCGAGGTGGACATGTTTGTGGCACAGGCCGTCCTGCAGTAAGTCTCTGTCTCCCTGCACCCTGATCCGTTTTCAATCTGTCAACAAAAGCTGCTTGTTCTGCTGTTGAATCGCTTGTTCACCTCTGCCCCTCCCTCTTCCTGCTCAGGTTCCTCTGTTTAAAGAACAAAAACAGTGCGTCTGTAGTTTTCAGCACATATACACAGAAACACCCCTCAATAGAGAAGGATCCTCCCTTTGTGCAGCCCTTACTCAACTTTATCTGGTTTCTCTTGCTGGCAGTGGATGGGTAAGGCCTTATTTATCCAACTACCAAAACCTTCAGGGAATTAAACACATTGTTTTTCCAGGTTCTCATAAATGTGCCTCAACTTTTTGTGTTCTCCTCTGCAGAGGAAAATTAACAGTGTTCACGGTGCTATGTGAGCAGTATCAGCCTTCCCTGAAGAGGGACCCTATGTATAATGAGGTGAGCTTGACCCTTTAATGAGTGTTCCTCATGTAGCATTGTAACTCGGCATGGTGTCTAATGATTTTTCCCCCCTTCTCCTGTTACATTGACTGCCTGCTGCATCAGTATCTCGACAGGATAGGACAGCTTTTCTTCGGGGTGCCACCCAAACAGTCTTCATCATATGGTGGATTGCTAGGTAAGTGCTTGTGACTGTCATCTCTTAAATACCAGGCATGACCTAAGCAGTATTTTTGCAAACTCATTCTGATCACCATTGAAAGCTGCTTGGTGAAACGGTATGTTTGTGTTTCATTCAAGTGTGTTCTGTATCTGTCAGGAAACCTGTTGAACAGCCTGATGGGCTCAGGTGAGGATGAGGAGGGAGAGGAAGCACAGGAGCACGGCAGCCCCATCGAGCTGGACTGAGAGCACAGGGTAGTGCAAGGCTGACCCCCCCCCCCCTCTACATCCAACAAGAACCCGAACAAAGAGCAGGCCAAACTATCCCCCTCAGCACTGCCTGGACTGCGCCAAAATGCAAATTCCTTCCGTTTGAGTTATGTTATAATTGTATTTTTTTGTCGTTTTTGTTTCTTAGTTTTGGACAATTTTCTGTGTAGGTTTGTTTCTTTAAAAAGGATAAGAGAGCAACTGCAATCCTTCCTTCCCTGGACTTATTTTCTCTCATCCACAGGGGCAGAAAAGATTCAACAATGGCTGCGTATTCATTTCAGTCAAAGTTCAACTCGTTAAATAACACGGCAGCCTGGGATACAACAACAAAGAAACCCTTTTCATTCTAGGGAGTGCTGCTTTTTCTCCTCATACCATGCATCTTCCACAGGTGCAGGTAGTAATTTGTATTAAATAATTACTATAAACAACTTGTAATGTGGTAGCTGCATGGTGTAGAGAGACGTACCTGTCAGGCATCGTACACCTGGCTGAAAGCTAAAGCCGGACTTGACCACTACTCATAATCCAAATGGAAGATTACGTGTGTTTAAGTCGACAGGAGTAGACGGGTAGATGGCACCTCATGGTAATGGCTCGAGTGGAATGGTATCAAACACATGGTTTCTATGTGTTTGCCATTCCATTAGTGCTGTTCCAGCCATCATTAGGAGTCATCCTACCCTCAGCAACCGCCACTGGTAGATGGGTATGCTCAGGTCATATACCTGGGTGGGTGTGTGTTAAATGTGTTTGGCATGCTCATGTGAATGTGAATCCGTTACGTTGAAGTCTTCTAATACATTGCCACCTCCCCGATACATTGTCAGATTGAGTTGGTGACTGCGCTATTTTTGTCGGTCCAGATGTTTGACTGAGACCAGAAAAAACTAAGAAGATTTAAAAATACTAAGATAAAAACAAAAAAAATCCCAGCCTATTGTGGAATTATATTGTCGATATCCAGAAGCTTAATTATTAATCTCACAGGGTTTGGTTTAAATATACCCCAGTATCCAACATGAAGACTCCTTTTACGTGTATAGAGAGAGTATACAGTGGTTGTTTAAGCCAGTTCTTTGACATTTTCCACTGCTAACTTACTGTATGTGTTTTGGTAATTTCTTGAATTCATGTTTAAGAAGAGTGGTGAAAGGTCTTAGGGGTTCTTATCTATTTTGGAATTATAACGGCTATAAATACTCTCACGTGACTCTTCCAAGCTAACAGACACATCCTTCAGGTATTGTTATTATAAAGTTACATCTTTGATAATAGCCATGATGTCCATAAGTGTTACTACTTTAACATATGTCATTTTGCAGACATTTTTATCCAAATCTACTTAGTCATGCGTGTGTACATTTTACGTAAGGGTGATTCCAGCAGTAGAACCCACTACCCAGGCTTTTCTAGCGTGTTGCTCTACCAACTGAGCCACAAAGGATCACTACAAATATCTCAGCTTAAAAAAATAAGTTAATACCATTGGTTACATCATTATTCAATGCACTAACTCAACAAGATCAGTTGCCTGGATAGCATTAAAGGCCTGCATATATATTATTCCTCCTGGTGTGTGAGTCGTATGTACGGTAATGCGCAGAATATTTAGGGAACGCTACCGGAGTTGAGGGGTATGTGTGATCAAAGGCTTTTTAGACAGACTGGGGCTCTGGCAAGCAAGCCAGCATGTTGAACATAACATTTGGTTTTTGATAATTTCATTTGAATGCAAATGGGGGTTGTTTGCCTTTTAAATGATTCACTACTTGAGTAAATAAACACAAATGGTGATAGCTTCTCTGTCCTCAGTCTTTTTAAAGAGTGCTGTGCTTGAATGAGTTGGTTGCTTTCAGAGGAGCCAAAACAAATACCCCAATATCACGATTTAGTTTTTTTCAATCATGTATGTTCAGACATTATTACAATAATATGCAGAATGGAGAAATATCAGTTCAGTAGAAATACACAAGTATACATTCATTTGAAATGGAGTAAAGTTTAACGGCACTGTATGAATCGGTTATCTATAATGTTAGTTTATGGTGTAGTAAGGAGCTTTTCCTATCTAGGATCAGTCTAGACTTGAAGAGGGAGTGTCATATCAATCTGGCAATTAATTGATCAATTGATGTAACTTATTGGCTGGAGGCAACCAACCTAGTTTACTAGGTCCAAATGAAATACTGAAAATGTTAAATCTGTAAGTGTACAGTCCTCCAGGGGCCTAGTTGACACCTAGTGGGCACTAAACAGATGCAGTTTTAAGGTGAGACAATCCCTACAGGGGATGTACAGTGTCTTCAGAAAGTATTCATACCCATTGACTTATTCAGCCTGAATTCAAAATTGATTTAAAAAAAAAAATGTCTCACCCATCTACACACATACCTCAGAATGACAAAGTGAAAACATGTTTTTAGAAATGTTTGCTAATTTATTGAAAATTAAATACAGGTATCTAATTTACATAGTTATTCACACCCCTGAGTTGATACTTTGTAGAAGCACCTTTGGCAGCAATTACAGCTGTCAGTCTTTCTGGGTAAGTCTCTTAAGAGCTTTCCACACTTGGATTGTGCAACATTTGCCCATTATTTTCAAAATTCTTAAAGCTCTGTCAAATTGGTTGTTGATCATTGCTAAACAACCATTTTCAGGTCTTGTAGATTTAAGTCAAAACTGTAACTAGGCCACTCAGGAACATTCACTGTCTTCTTGGTAAGCAACTCCAGTGTAGATTTGGCCTTCTGTTTTAGGTTATTGTCCTGCTGAAAGGTGAATTAATCTCCCAGTGTCTGGTGGAAAGCAGACTGAACCAGGTGTTCCTCTAGGATTTTGCCTGTGCTTAGCTCCATTCCATTTATTTTTTATCCTGAAAAACTCCCCAATCCTCCATGATTACAAGCATGCCCATAACATGATGCAGCCACCACTATACCTGAAAATATGGAGAGTGGTACTCAGTAATGTGTTTTATTGGATTTGCCCCAAACATAACACTTTGTATTCAGGACAAAAAGTTAACTTGCTTTACCACATTTTTTTGCAGTATTACTTCAGTGCCTTGATGCAAACAGGCTGCATGTTTTGGAATATTCTTATTCTGTTCAGGCTTCCTTCTTTTCACTCTGTCAATTAAGTTAGTATTGTGGAGTAACTACAATGTTGTTGATCCATTCTCATTTTTCTCCTATCACAGATATTAAGCTCTGTAACCGTTTTAAAGTCACCACTGGCCTTATGGTGAAATACCTGAGTGGTTTCGTTCCTCTCCAGTAACTGTGTTAGGAAAGACGCCTGTATCTTTGTAGTGACTAGTGTATTGATACACCATCCAAAAGTGTAATAACTTCACCATGCTCAAACAGATATTCAATGTCCGCTTTTTTATTTTTACTCATCTACCAATAGATGCCCTTCTTTGCGAGGCATTGGAAAACCTCGCTGGTCTTTGTGGTTGAGTCTGTGTTTGAAATTCACTGCTCGACTGAGGGACCTTACAGATGATTGTATGTGTGGGGTACGGAGTCATTCAAAAAAATCAAGTTAGACTCTTATTACACACAGAGGGAGTCAATACAACTTATGCGAGTTGTTAAGCAAATCATTACTCCTGAACTGATTTAGTTTTGACAAAACAAAGGGGTTGAATGCTTATTGACTCAAGACTTTTCAGCTTTATATTTTTTATACATTTGTAAACATTTTGAATAACAATTCCACTTTGACATTATGGGGTATTGTGTGTAGGCCAGTGACAAAAAAATCTAAATGTAATAATTTTAAAATTCAGGCTGTATCACAAAATGTTAAAGTCAAGGGGTGGGAATACATTCTTAAGGCACTGTAGATGTATGGGACAGGGGATGTAGTTGATGGCCTCAGGTCCTAGACTGCAGGGTGAGGTGTTGAACCATGTCTGGCTGCTGGGCCTGGAGCTTGATGAATTCTAGTGTCCTCACCTGTCAAGAAAAAGAGGGTGACTAAGAAATAAACCATATTCTGTGTTGTGTATGTAGAGATAGTGAATATCTCTCCATGTTTTGTTCTTGCACCTAAAACTGCCTGTGTCTTGGTATTGTCCGCATGTAGCTCGTTTTTGGTCACAGGTCCAGGAATGGTTGAAGAATTGCAACATTTGCGTAGAACTAACGCTACAGATAGCAATACTGGGGGATTTGAAAAGCCATAGTCAATCAATCAATAATATAATTATTTTAGCAAAAATGTTTATTTCTAATTTACAATCCGTGGAAGCTATGAGAATAGGAAGATTCAAATCTTTTGTGAAGCATCACAGCACAGTTCAAAAATATATGGCAAATAAAAATCCGAAATGGATGATGTTGGAAGATAGATGGGAAGGGTTGAGTGGAGCTGAAGGGTGGGACTAATAACAAGATAAACAATGTAGGGCATACGGGATCTGTGAAATGTGTATAGGTGCGGAGCTATTGTGAAATAGCACAGTTACAAGTGGAAATCAAACTGGATGGACAACAGAAATAGAGGAAGGACTAAGAACAAACAAGAGAGAACTATTATAAAGTAGACTGTGTCTGTAAAATGTGTATAAGATGTATAAATTGAAGGTAAAAACAGAAATGTTTATCAGTTTACTCCAATTGGGGGATCGGTGGTAGGGTTTGCGGGGAATAATAATAAAGGTATACTCTTTAAAAAAAGTATGTATGTCTATGTAGGTATGTGTATGTATATATGTGTATATGTATGCATACGTGAATGGATATATATATTTACCCCAAAAAATATGGGGGATTGGAAATGATGCAGACAATTACATTGGAAGCAACATTCTTTCCGCAATATTAAGCTGATCCACCCCTAAAAAAAAAGTAAAAAAATATAAAAACAACTGCCTGTGTTTTACTCACGGAGGTGCGTGTGTGGCTCAGATTCCACAGGTTGAGTTTGTTGTTACATAGCTCCCCATGAGCCAAGAGGCAGCCAAACAGAGAAGGCTAGACTACCCTGTCTACGAACACTCTATAGCACAAAGAGGAAGAACAGGAAGGGATAAGAGAGGACAGTTAAGTAAAACATATTCTATGGAAAAATACAAAGAACATGTATAAGCAGCGACTTTGACTCCAATGATTCTTTCATTTCACTTTATCTCTATATTTCTAAAGTCTACTCTGAGAAATCAATATCATATGGTCCTCTGTAGCTCAGTTGGTAGAGCATGGGCTTGCAACATCAGGATAGTGGGTTGGATTCCCAGTACCACTAGTACTTGGTTAGAGCCATGGTCCAGTAACTGAAAGGTTGCTGGATCGAATCCCCAAGCTGACAAGGTAAAAATATGTTGTTCTGCCCCTGAGCAAGGCAGTTAACCCACTGTTCCCTGGGTGCTGAAGACATGGATGTCGATTATGGCAGCCCCCCGCACCTCTCTGATTCAGAGGGGTTGGGTTAAATGCGGAAGACACATTTCAGTTGAATGCATTCAGTTGTAGAACTGACTAGGCATCCCCCCTTCCCATGACTGTAAATTGCTTTGGATAAAAGGGTCTGCAAAATGTTGTTGTTGGCCTAAATGGCATAAAGGACCAGTCAAAAGTTTGGACACACCTACTCATTCAAAGGTTTTTCTTATTTTTTTTTACTATTTTCTACATTGTAGAATAATAGTGAAGACATCAAAACGATGAAATAACACATGGAATCATGTAGTAACCAAAAAAGAGTTAAACAAATCAAAATATACTTTATATTTGAGATTGTTCAAAGTAGCCACCCTTTGCCTTGATGACAGCTTTGCACACTCTTGGCATTCTCTCAACCAGCTTCATGAGGTAGTCACCTGGAATGCATTTCAATTAACAGGTGTGCCTTGTTAAGTTAATTTGTGGAATTTCTTTCCTTAATACATTTGAGCCAATCAGTTGTTGTGACAAGGTAGCGGTGGTATACAGCAACAACAAGGTAGGGGTGGTATACAGAAGAAACTACAGTCCATCATTACTTTAAAACACGGAGGTCAGTCAATCCAGAACATTTCAAGACCTTTTAAAGTTTATTCAAGTGCAGTCGCAAAACCAAGAGTCACATCTGGAGGAAACCTGGCACCATCCCTACGGTGAAGCATGGTGGTGGCAGCATCATGCTGTGGGGATGTTTTTCAGCAGCAGGGACTGGGGGACTAGTCAGGATCGAGGCAAAGATGAAAGGAGCAAAGTACAGAGAGATCCTTGATGAAAACATGCTCCTGAGTGCTCAGGACCTCACTCGCAAATGCTTCATAATGTATTTCTTTGTAGGCTATATCCTTAAAATAATATGCCATACCATCTGGTTTGCACTTAGTGGGACTATCATTTGTTTTTCAACAGGACAATGACCCAATACACCTCCAGGCTGTGTAAGGGCTATTTGACCAAGAAGGAGCGTGGTGGAGTGCTGCATCAGATGACCTGGCCTCCATAATCACCCGACCTCAAACCAATTGAGATGGTTTGGGATGAGTTGGACCGCAGAGTGAAGGAAAAGCAGCCAACAAGTGCTCAGCATATGTGGGAACTCCTTCAAGACTGTTGGAAAATCATTCCAGGTGAAGCTGGTTGAGAGAATGTCAAGAGGCAGAGGGTGGCTACTTTGAAAAATCGAAACTGTAAAATATGTTTTACATTTTTTTGGTTACTACATGATTCCATAATTGTTTTTCATAGTTTTGATGTCTTCACTATTATTCTACAATGTAGAAAATAGTAAAAAATAAAGAAAAACCCTTGAATGTGCAGGTGTGTCCAAACTTTGACTGGTACTGTAGATAGTGCTGTGGTGTGACAAACCCTGACTCAAGCAGCAGTCTTATGGGAGTGGCTCCCCCTCATCACACAGCTTGTCTCCATGGCCAGCTGGTTCACAGCCTGAAAAGAAGACAATAAGTTGAGTGCATTTACAGTATGTGCTCTATGTGTAACCTTTGGAAAATTCTTACAACGTTTAACTAGATCGATATCAACTGTCAAAAGAAGTCGGTTTGTATTGCAATTACAGAACTACACACAAGTTAATAAAGGTCAACCATGTCTAGGTGTGGTCTAGGTGTCGCATGTATGTATGTGCACACACACAGATAAGACGATGTAGATAAGGGCTTATGAGGGGTTATGGTTGGCCCCTTGGCTGTTTTCACGTGGAGGGGGGGTCACTGTCCGTCAGCCTTGGAAATGCAGGAGGAGAAGTAGTGCGGACCCAGAAGAGGGGTATTCAGTCAGACACTCACCATGCGTATGAAGCCATTGATCAGTAAGGCCAGAGATCTCTTCTCATCCTCCAGAGTCAGCGCACTAAAGGACACAGAGAGAGTGGGGTCACTTTATAACACACCCACCCACAGTTGACTATTTACTTTACAGTGTCGTGCATGGTCTTGCAGACGTGCAGTAGAGCATTGAGGATAACAGGGTCTCTAGTGTGCTCCTGTTGGTGTCTGAAGGGACAGACACAGACAGACATTCGAGATAGACACATGGATACATGCACAGAAGCAAACTGAGTTCACATAGAAAAGAGTTGAAGAGATATTTAGCTTGGGTGTCATTAGCCACTTAGCATGACATCAACCAAGGTGTTGCCTAAACCAGACGTACTTGATGAAGACGTCCATGATGGAGAGACACACCTTCACCCTGACGCAGTCCTTCTGGAACATGTCCACGAAGGGAAGGAAACGCTCCTAACGGAGAATCATAGAGAAACTAGTTAGATCGATCCACTGACAAACACAAGTGATTGTGTGAGACTGGAGAATATCAAACCAAGTCTTACCATGGAGAAGAGGATAGAGAAGTCATGAAAGTAGGTGAGGATCTTCCTTATCACGGACTGGAGCTGAGCATAGGCATCCTCAAAGGCATGATCCGGCATAATGTGCTTGATGATGTCAGAGAGCACAGTGTTGACCTCACGTTTTTGAGAGAAAGAGGAAATAAGGATTATACTAGCATGAATCATTTGGAGACCCTGATGCTTACAACTCTTTCATTGGCAGTCTGTTTTGGAATAGATGGCCAGTAATAATCTGGTCCTGAACATCTCTAAAACTAAGAGCATTGTATTTGGTACAAATCATTCCCTAAGGTCTAGACCTCAGCTGAATTTGGTAATGAATAGTGTGGCTGTTGAACAAGTTGAGGAGATAAAATTACTTGGCGTTACCTTAGATTGTAAACTGTCATGGTCAAAACATAGATTCAATGGTTGTAAAGATGGGGAGAGGTCTGTCCGTGATAAAGAGATGGTCTGCTTTTTTGACACCACACTCCAAAAAGCAAGTCCTGCAGGCTCTAGTTTAGTCTTATCTTGAATATTGTCCAGTCATGTGGTCCAGTGCTGCAAGGAAAGACCTAGTTAAGCTGCAGCTGGCCCACAACAGAGCGGCATGTTTTGTGCTTCATTGTAATCAGAGGGCTGATATAAATACTATGCATGCCAGTCTCTCTTGGTTAGGTGTTGAGGAGAGACTGACTGCATCACGTCATCATTTTAGAAGAAACATTGTTTTGAAAATCCCAAATTGTTTGCATAGTCAATTTACACACAGCTCTGACACACACACGTATCCCACCAGACATGCCACTAGGGGTCTTTTCACAGTCCCCAAATTCAGAACAAATTCAAGCGTACAGTATTATATGGAGCCATTATTGCATGGAACTCCGTTGCACCTCATATTGCTCAAGTGAACAGCAAACCTGGTCTCAAAAACAGATAAAGCAGCACCTCACGGCACAACGCCTCTCACCTATTTGACTTAGATAGTTTGCATGCGTGCATTGATATGTAGGCTAATTATGCTTTTTTGTAAAGACTTTTTTTTTAATGTAGTTCTGTGCTTGTCTATTGATGTTCTGTATTATGTCATGTTTCATATTTTGTGTGGACCCCAGGAAGATTAGCTGCTGCTTTTGGAACAGCTAATGGGGATCCTAATAAAATACCCACAGTGAAGTGACGACAGGTGAACTCCACCCTGATCTCAGCACAGTTGATGTAATCCTGGAATAAGAGAAGGTAACATTTACAACCCGACCATTTGTCCATGTGCATCACCAAGCATGTCTTCATCGTCTAATAGGGTTATTATTTGTTGTGCACCTGTGTACTGCACACTTTGGTGATGACCTTATTATATAGAGCCAATCCTAAATGTATTTTTGATACTGTCGCAAAGCTAACTAAAAATCAGCGTTCCCCAAGAGAGGATGGCTTTCACTTCAGCAGTGATAAATTCAACTTCTTTGATGAAAAGATCATAATCATTAGAAAGCAAATGACGGACTCCTCTTTAAATCTGCGTATTTCTCCAAAGCTCAGTTGTCCTGAGTCTGCACAACACTGCCGTGACCTAGGATCAAGAGAGACAATCAAGTTTTTTAATACTATATCTCTTGACACATTGATGAAAATAGTCTTGGCCTCTAAACCTTCAAGCTGCATACTGGACCCTATTCCAACTAAACTACTGAAAGAGCTGCTTACTGTGCTTGGCCCTCCAATGTTGAACATAATAAACGGCTCCCTATCCACCGGATGTGTACCAAACTCACTAAAAGTGGCAGTAACAAAGCCTCTCTTGAAAAAGCCAAACCATGACCCAGAAAATATTTTAAAAACTATCGGGCCTATATTTTAGGTTTGTTTTGTTTCCTCTCAAAATATCAACATTTCCTGTCTTTTTCTCCTCACTTTGAAAACATCTACAGTCCTATTGATCTGATTGGTTACTAATAATATCATTTAAAATCCCTCAAATTGTGTCCCATATGTGTTTAGACACGGCGACCATTTACGGTGACGATCCCCAGTCTCCCATTCCTCTCAAAATTTTTAGAAAAAGCTGTAGCACAGAAACACAATGCCTTCCTGAAGACAAACAATGTATACGAAACGCTTCAGTCTGGTTTTAGACCCCATCATAGCACTGAGACTGCACTCGTGAAGGTGGTAAATTAACTTTTAATGGTGTCAGACCAAGGCTCTGCAACCTGTCCTCGTGCTCCTAGACCTTAGTGCTGCTTTTGATGCCATCGATCACCACATGCTTTTGGAGAGATTGGAAACCCAAATTGGTCTACACAGACAAGTTCTGTCCTGGTTTAGATCTTATCTGTCTTTGTGGATTGTTTGTCATCTGACAAATCAACTGTAAATGTAGGTGTTCCTCAAAGTTCCGTTTTAGGACCACTACTGTTTTCACTATATATTTTACCTCTTGGTGATGTCATTCGGAAACCTAATGTTAACTTTCACTGCTATGCGGACAACACACAGCTGTACATTTCGATGAAACATGGTGAAGCCCCAAAATTGCCCACCCTGGAAGCCTGTGTTTCAGACATAAGGAAGTGGATGGCGTCAAATGTTTTACTTTCAAACTCGGACAAAACAGAGATACCTAGTTCTAGGTCCCAAGAAACAAAGATATCTTCTGTTGGATCGGACAATTTATCTCGATGGTTGTACAGTCGTCTCAAATAAAACTGTTACTTTGGACCCTAATCTCTCTTTTGACGAAAATATCAAGAATATTTCAAGGACAGCTTTTTTCCATCTTCGTAACATTGCAAAAATCTCAAACTTTCTGTCCAAAAATGATTCAGATTAATCCATGCTTTTGTCACTTCTAGATTAGACTACTGCAATGCTCTACTTTCCAGCTACCTGGATAAAGCACTAAATAAACTTCAATTAGTGCTAAACACGGCTGCTAGAATTTTGACTAGAACCAAAAAATGTGATCATGCCTCAGGACTACCTGGCCTGATGACTGCTTGCTGTCCCCAGTCCACCTGGTCGTGCTGCTGCTCCAGTTTCAACTGTTCTGCCTGTGGCTATGGAACCCTGACCTTTTCACCGGACGTGCTACTTGTCCCAGACCTGCTGTTTTCGACTCGCTCTCTCTACCTTTGCAAATATTGCAGTGTGTTTGTATTAATGCAGGTCAATCAATCAATCAAATGTATTATATAGTCCTTTTTACGTCAGCCGATGCCACAAAGGGCTATACAGAAACCCAGCCTAAAACCCCAAACAGCAAGCATTGCAGATGTAGAATCACGGTGGCTAGGAAAAACTCCCTAGAATGGCAGGAACTTAGGAAGAAACTTAGAGAGGAACCAGGCTCTGAGGGTTGGCCAGTCCTCTTCTGGCTGTGCCGGGTGGAGATTATACTTTGATGCCGAATGTTGTTAATTAGAAAGCTGACTTCGAGAAAAAACAGTCAAGACAAAGTTGACAGCTTCTGACTAGTTATGACAGCAAGACCATGACAGCAATATCAGGACAGTACACGCATTTTAATTTGCTGTTATGCATCTAGCTATGTTATTTTAATGTGATGTTTATACTCTTAAGATTTAAAGAACAGCAAAGACCGATTTTTGATCAGAAAATAGGCATCTTTCCACTGCACAGATGCCGTCTCTCTCCAGTCATATGACGTCTCCACTTCCTGCTTGGAGTACCAATTTTGAGACAACGATGTTTTCTCCTCTAATAAAGAAATGTTTCCAGATTTAATTTATGGTACTCATTAAACATGAAAATCCCCAAAGGATGGATGATGTAGCGCAGCTTGAATCAATCAACAGATTAGCAGGGAACGGTTTTATTTACATCTTGAAAAGTACAAAAAAAAATCATTTCCCATGATCCAATGCATGCCCAAAGGGGTACGACGTCTCGAGGATTTTTGACACAAGAAAATAAGATAGGCTGCTTCCGCGCGCGATTTATAATGGTTTGCTCACTTTGCGAAATCTCTTGAGTGTAGCTAACGTTTCACAGTTATAATGACTTGAATGTCAATGCATTTAACCTAGCTGGTCCTATCATCTCTGAAGATAAGGTGAGTGAAATATTTTGATTATTGGCATATCAATGGTGTCAGTACTAGTAATTAGCCAGCTAGTTATCATAGCTAACTGCTAGCGAGCCATCATAAAATGGCAATATTTTGCAATCAACACACATCTCAGATTGTATTCTAATGTCATGGAGCGGCCTGCCAGCGGAAAACTCAGCAATCAAGATTGCCAGGCTGGTGGCACCCTATCAACATGGTTTGTCTTTTGTGGTAGCCAGCGGCAACAGATATTAACATGACACTGAGTATGCTTGTCTGTGCCTTAAAGCGGCAATCGGAGGTTGAAACAAGAATAAGACATACTCCTCGAGTCCTGCCACCTTTTCGGTAAAAGGCTGAGAAATGGGTCTAGAGAAATGTTAGCTCTCAATCTCAAATTTACCAGCAGACCTATGGACACAATGACTGAGCCATCCATGACATCAACAGGATCGTTTTAACCATGTTGAGGCTATATAGGGTTTGTTTACAAACATTTGAGTAATGGTTCTAATGGGGTACGACAGTTGAACTAAGCTCATGAGACATTTATAACTTAAATTCTTCAATAATTGATGGGTAAATATAATTAATTTATGTCCGAAAATGTATGTAGTAACTGCAGATTGCCCCTTTTTAACGTTAGAGAACCCTGTAACATGAAGACTAGAAAGAAGTCAGGGCTATGTTATTTGTACAGTCAGCGCAGAGCTGCAGACATTCCAGATGTTTTGAGTGTTGATGGTGTGAATGTGATCATAGAAATGTAGTACTTTAGGATGTAGAACTTACTGTTCAGTGGTGACTGCATTAACATTCTATTTTGTAGAATGGGATTCTTTTCTTAATATGTGAATATGTAATTTGCATCCCTTCGGATTGTAGAATGAGGCCATTTTCTGGAGTACAATAACCCCAATAAACAACTCCATCATTCCCTGGGCCCAGTGCTGTCAATGCCGGTGTAAATGTTTACCCCGAGGACTGAACCAAGAGACACAGCAGTAGCACAGAGAGCGAGAGAAGTCTTGAGCAGAAGCAACAAACAGACCGAAGTGTCCGTTTTAGAGTTGTCAGTACAGCTTGCCAGTTGCAAGGCCTGTGCTGCACACAAATATGCTAAGCCAGTTTCAGGGACAGACCGGGCAAAGCTTATTACCCTGGCAGAGCAGAGGTGACAATTTCCTTGCTGGGCAGATTTGGAGGTTGCCGTAGAGACTGCCCTCACTGCCTTAAAGAGCTTAATTGTTGTGTTTTAAAATGGAGAATTAAGGGGTTAATCTGAGATTCTGGAAAAACGAGCTTTCTGATGGTGATGATCAGGTTTAGAGATTGATTGCATGTTCACATTTTGTTCATACTGGTTTGTTCCAATATGTCACTCTGAACTCTACCTTTGGAAATTCATGTGTAGTTGGTAGGTAGTCAACAACAGCCTGTCGATTTGGCAGGAAACCAACCCTAATCTTTTCCAGTTCCACGCAGCTTTTCTATGACTGGCATGCTGCCATATGCTGATCAATGATCTCCGTAATACTGGGTGACTTCATGGTCACCTGTTGGCATTATTAGATTTCTGTCATTCTATCTGCGCAGGTTGTAAAGAGGGATTACATACTCTCTGCATATTGACAACAGAGGGGGCAGTTGTAGGCCAAACAGCTGGCCACAGTGAAGGTCCCAGCATTATAATTGATGATTAGGCCTTACAAATGTAATTCAAAGTTGGAACGAATGACCCTCTTCACTTTTCTGGAAATTGCACAATTAAAGCAAAAAAGATGTCCCCAAGCCTCCAGTGAAGAGAGAAACAACTTTCCCTCAAGTTATGGCTGAACCTTGCCTAATTTAGCCTCCCAAAAGGCAAAAATATATTGATTTGGTCGCTAGATGTTGAACTAAGGTTGCTATAGTATGTTAACAAGATAGTCTACTTCTGTTTTGTTGTTCACTCGCATCACTCAAAAAAATAATCTGTAAAACATTTAACAAAAGGTGTATGGCCTTAGCGTTCTGGAGAGCCTAACCAATGTTTCCCCCTTATCGGTGTAACTAATACTCACTTTCATGAAATTGATGCCCCAAATGGGTGTCCACTTATTCCCCTCTTAGGAAATTCATCCTTGGGCTTTTGGTGTCTTATAAGGTTACTGGTTTTGCATACCTAAGGTCTTTCAATAGAAGGCTCGGCCACAGAACTGTATTTCTAATGAATTATTAACATTATACGTTTTGTGAGAGTGGACGCACTCATTACCTGATAGCCCTGTCCCATTTTCTGGACATGCATCCTTTGGTTCCATTGGAAACGGCACTCACCTGGTTTTAATTACTTTAATGCCTTGTCTTCACTCTGTGGAGAGGAAGACTGCGCTGAGCAGACGTCTCTCTTGATGAGCTTTTCTAGGTCTTGGAGAGCTGGTTGTTGTTAAGCATTTAAAGGGATACTTCAGGATTTTGGCAATGAGGCCTTTTATCTACACCAGAGTCAGAAACTCGTTGATACCATTTTTATGTCTCTGTGTCCAGTATGAAGGAAGATGGAGGTAGTTTCGCAAGCTAATGCAATTAGCAATTGCGCTAGTCAAACTGCACGCGGAGACATAAAAATGGTATCCACGAGTTCATCTGACTCTGGGAAAATGAAGGGCCTCTGCCAAAATCCTGAAGTATCCCTTTAATTGAGAGATAAGATGAGGTTTTTCAGCTTTTTTAAGAAGAGTGGAATTCCACCCGTTTTGTATTGTTTTCATGTTTTATTCAGACAGATTAGAATTAAAGAAGGAGCTTGAGGAGAAGAACACATTAGGAAGGGTGGATGCGGGGATTGAACCCTGGTCTCTGAAGTTGCAGTATGTGTCGAGCTGGGAGTGTTACCACTCAACCGTGGGTTGTATTTCTCAAAGAAAGAGTGACGATGATGACATCATCTGCAATATGGATGACTGTACATTCCAAGTTCTTCTTCCCGGTCGTAGTAGTTTTTCACCTGCTTCTGTGTTGTGTGTCTGTGGAAGACTGGGCCATGCGCAGCTGGAGGTGGCAGTTCTCCAGGATGATGCGCCTTTGCCTGCGCTGGTGCCGGCTGTGTCCTAAGCGAGGGGTGCGTCCCAGCAAACCCCGGAGGAAGCTAGGAGAGCTGTGGAGCTACTGGAAGCTGCTGCTCAGCTCCCTCTACTTCAACAGCCTCACCAACTCTGACACCTACCTGGACTGTGTCTTTGAACCCATCTACTGGATTGTGGACAATGTGACTCGCTGGTTTGGGGTGGTAAGTCAATAGATCACTTTTCTGGTACATTTGATATTTTATATACATTTGAGTCATTTAACAGATGCTTTTATCCAGAGCAACTTTCACGAACAGTTAGTGTCAAGTGCCTTGCTTAAGGGCACGTCAACAGATTTTTCACCTAGTTGGTTTGGGGATTCAAACCAGCAACCTTTCGGTTACTGGCCCAACGCTCTTAACTGCTAGGCTATCTGCTGCCCTGTCTGTAGATGTACAGTCAAATAGCTTTGTTTTAATGTAGTTAATTAAATATAGGCTAGTTAATTGAAAATATCCCATGTTTGGTTACATTAACCTTTTTGCTCTTCCATTTTTCCCCCCCAGTTTTTTCGCCTTTCACGCTCCCTCATGAATTGTTCCCTCTGTCCGTGTCCTCCTCTCCTCTGTTCCCAGGTATTTGTGTGCCTGGTGATTGCCCTCACCAGCTCTGTGGTGGTCATTGTCTACCTGTGCCTGTTGCCTGTTATCCTCAACACCTACCCACTGCAGTGGATCATCTGGCACCTCACCTATGGCCACTGGGTCCTCATGATGGTCCTCTTCCACTACTACAAGGCCACCACCACCTCCCCTGGACACCCACCACAGGTGAGGTGCCCGCTCCAATGCCTGCAGAAACACGGTTTTGTGAAGACACAGGCTATAGGCAGTTTTAGGTGTTGTTGTGAAATAACTGTCTTCTATTTCCCTTTTTTTGGTTTGTTTCTCAGGTTAAAAGTGATATACCGTCAGTGACCATCTGTAAGAAATGCATCGTCCCCAAACCAGCCAGGACTCACCACTGCAGCATCTGCAATGCGTAAGTTAAGGTCTCTGTCTGTCATTAGATGTCATCAAGAAATACAAAACCTCTACTAGATAGCTCTAGTCCATGGAGCAGGTCAATCACACTGAGTGACTTTCTTTCATTCCAGGTGTATTCTGAAGATGGATCACCACTGTCGTATCCTTTCTATCGAGACCCACAAACAGTCTTCAACATCTCACCTGTCTCATTCCTTTTTTTGTGTAATCTTTTTATTTGAATTTAATACATGTTAAAACCCAAGGGGGGGGGGGCAGTCATTCAATTGAATGATCTCTCGCATTCCTACATGTTTTATCTTTGTTAGATCTGCCTCATTGCCCTTAACTTGCCTTGTGGCGCTAGCTTGGCTCAACAACTGTGTGGGCCACTTCAACCACCGCTACTTTTTCTCCTTCTGCCTGTACATGACCATGGGCTGCATGTACTGCAGCGTCAGCTGCAAAGTCATGTTCATAGAGGCCTACAACGCTGTCGAGGTGAGGGAGATCAACAGACGGAAGAATGGCAACTTCTTAGAGGTTCTAGAAGGCTTGACATTTTGACTTTCAAAGAGTATTCGGAGTACTGCCCTCCGTGTAAATCATGCCTTGTTATTGACATGTGGACCAAACACCCTGATTGAGTGAGGCCGCTTGGTTCATGACTGTTTGGATAGAGTCTGGCATGTCTTTGCCACATTTTTCCTGCTGTTATGTGCTAGGTGAGGCGTGGGCTTGCCGTATAGGTAAGCGAAAGGCCATACATTCTGAGCATGATGTGTCAAGTTGAGCTGCCGCAAGTTTAGCTAAAGAGACAGGCAAAAGACAGCAGCCAAGCAAAGCTGGCTTACGGAACGCCAAGCGAGCTTTGGAATGTAGGACTCAAAGACATCAGATGAAACATTAACAGCAATTAAATGCACGTGTTTCTGGTTAAGTCCACTGAGAAGGCACATGGCTGTTTGTCTAATGTAATTTAAAGTCTCCAGGATCAAGATCACTTACTGTTTCTTACCAGTCCACCATGGTAAGATGGGAGTTAATATAGTAACAGATCCTATGGCTCTTAGGCAACACCTCACTGTTTTAGATTTTTAAAATGCTTCCATCGCTGTGTGACAAATTCTCTCTAGCTACAGAGGTATCATGATGATAACCCATAACCAGTCTAGTCGATAGTTTCCCTCACTATTATGAGTTCTGATTGAGCTAGTCAACAGCACTAACTTCTCTCCTGCATTTGTCTGTTGTCCCCCAAATTGCATTTTATTCCCTATATAGTGCACTACTTTTGACCAGAGCATTGTGGGCCCTGGTCAAAAGTAGTGCACTACATATGGAATAGGGTGCGATTTGGGATGTAACCAGTGTGTGTATTGACATTGTTCCATTAGCAGTGTGAATGGGGAGCCACAGAGGGATCCAGTGATAAGAGTAGGCCATGTAGTACAAAAGGTTTTTGAAATCACAGCACTCAGAACAGGGCCTGGTTTTCCAAAAGCATCTTAAGGCTGTTTGGGAAACCGGGCCCTAGTGTGTTGGCCAAAATTAAAACTGCAGATTAATTTGTGGAGGGTACTCAAAAAAGATGTTGAAAGTCATCATTTTTTGGCCCGGTAGTACTACAGATTGACAGGCTGCAAAGGTCAACTGGGCAACACTGGGTCCCACTGTCAATTAACAATCAACATTTGACAACAATGAGGCAATCTCCATGTGTAGTATGGGGCCTTCTATGTTTCCCTGCCCAGTGAGACTGCAGCTCTCTCCTCAAGCCAGGCAGTCCCATGTGATTGGTAGTTAGTTTGAGGTCCCTTGGCTATAATTGGCTACAGACTTGGCATCTAGAGTTTTGCTGATTTGCCACTAGTTGCATCCTGAGGACCGCGGATGTGCTCCTTTGTTAACCCAGCTACTGTTTGTGATTGGGCTTTTTTGTGGTTGGTGGTTTAACCCTGTGGAATACTCATTGGTATCACATTTACTAATTGAACTGTAACTTACTTGAGTGAGACCATTCTGCACATTTTAAAGTGCGTTTCTAGCTTAAACGGTGTAGGAGGAGTAGCGTGTTTAAGGTTGAAAATTTAAGCTGGGGTTTTTGCTGTGCAAGCACCACAAACTGCTTTTCATGTAGGGTCTTTACATTGTTTGCTTTTGCTTTCTTTCTAGAGCTACTATCAGACCCCACCAGCACTGTTTTCCATCAGGGAAAAGTTGGTCCACAATGGTGTCATTTTCCTTTGGGTGCTGACAAGGTGAGACGAATTTGTAACCGCTAAAAGTTTGGGGTTTTGTTGTGGTGAACTGCTATGGCTGTTCTGTGTGTGTTCTCAAATAGACCTCATCTTGAGTTGTGTTCAGTACAGTCGTGGCCAAAAGTTTTGAATGACAAATTTTCAAAGTCTGCTGCCTCGGGGTCTTTAGATATTTGTCAGATGTTACTATGGAATACTGACGTATAATTACAAGGATTTCATACGTGTCAAATGCTTTTATTGACAATTACATGAAGTTGATGCAAAGAGTCAAAATTTGCAGTGTTGACCCTTCTTTTTCAAGACCTCTGCAATCCGCCCTGGCATGCTGTCAATTAACCTCTGTGCCACATCCTGACTGATGGCAGCCCATTCTTGCATAAGCAATGCTTGCAGTTTGTCAGAATTTGTAGGTTTTTGTTTGTCCACCCACCTCTTGAGGATTGACCACAAGTTCTCAATGGGATTAAGATCTGGGGAGTTTCCTGGCCATGGACCTAAAATATCGATGTGTTGTTCCCCGAGCCACTTAGTTATCACTTTTGCCTTATGTCAAGGTGCTCCATCATGCTGGAAAAGGCATTGTTCGTCACCAAACTGTTCCTGGATGGTTGGGAGAAGTTTCTCTCGGAGGATGTGTTGGTACCATTCTTGGCTATGTTCTTAGGCAAATTTGTGAGTGAGCCCACTCCCTTGGCTGAGAAGCAACCCCACACATGAATGGTCTCAGGATGCTTTACTGTTGGCATGACACAGGACTGATGGTAGCGCTCACCTTGTCTTCTCCAGACAAGCTTTTTTCCGGATGCCCCAAACATTCGGAAAGGGATTCAGAGAAAATGACTTTACCCCAGTCCTCAGCAGTCTAATCCCTGTACCTTTTGCAGAATATCAGTCTCTCCCTGATGTTTTTCCTGGAGAGAAGTGGCTTCTTTGCTACCCTTCTTGACACTAGGCCATCCACCAAAAGTCTTCGCCTCACTGTGTGTGCAGATGCACTCACACCTGCCTGCTGCCATTCCTGAGCAAGCTCTGTACTGGTGGTGCCGCGAATCCGCAGCTGAATCAACTTTAGGAGACGGTCCTGGCGCCTGCGGGACTTTTCTTGGGCGCCCTGAAGCCTTCTTCACAACAATTGAACCGCTCTCCTTGAAGTTCTTGATGATCCGATAAATGGTTGATTTAGGTGCATTCTTACTGGTAGCAATATCCTTGCCTGTGAAGTCCTTTTTGTGCAAAGCAATGATGATGGTATGTGTTTCCTTGCAGGTAACAGAGGAAGAACAATGATTCCAAGCACCACCCTCCTTTTGAAGCTTCCAGTCTGTTATTCGAACTCAATCAGCATGACAGAGTGATCTCCAGCCTTGTCCTCGTCAACACTCTCACCTGTGTTAACGAGAGAATCACTGACATGTCAGCTGGTTCTTTTGTGGATTCAGTTAATTTGCATGGCAGAGGGACTTTGCAATTAATCTGATCACTCTTCATAACATTCTGGAGTATATGCAAATTGCCATCATACAAACTGAGGCAGCAGACTTTGTGAAAATTAATTTGTCATTCTCAACTTTTGGCCACGACTGTACAATTGACAGATGGTCATGATCGCTGTTTGTATTCCCTGCAGTTCGGTGGCAGTTGCTCTGGGAGGTCTGACACTGTGGCATGCTATCCTCATCACTCGAGGAGAGACCAGTGTGGAGAGACACATCAACAAGAAAGAAATCAGACGTTTAAAGGAGAAAGGAAAGGTGAGGCTTATTGGACTCTATGGGTTTACCAAAATATCAACAATGGTGTACCAGTTCGGAATGAGTGAGTAAAGCCTGTTTCTCTTTTGTAAGGTGTTCCGAAATCCATACCACTATGGGAAAATAAACCATTGGAAAGTTTTGTTTGGCGTGGAGGAGACAAGGTAAGCCTTGTTTTTAGGCTGTTGTGAAACATACATGATTGTTCTTACTGAGTTGGTTTGTCTTCCTCTTCCCACAGTCACTGGTTGACCAGAGTCCTCCTGCCGTCTAGCCATGTTCCCCATGAAGATGGACTGATATGGGAATGCCCTCGGGCTCTCACCAGAGGAGACCCGATGACCATCTAACCTCACTGCTGCTGGACAGTTCCTCATCTCCACTTTATGGGCCATAATCACTGCTATGGCCCCTGGATGGTGGGGTAGACAGAAGACTTCTTTTAGCCTCTGAGGAGTGGACTATTTGGTGTTGATTGTGGCCCATGAGTCCAGGGACCTTAATCAGACCTCCAGTCACTCTCATGTGAAGTGAACTGATGGTCCTGTCTTTAATTGTCTCCTTGTCTTGTGAACTGACTGTTTTTGTACTGTTAGGTATGTTGTCCAACGTTGATGTGAAGTGTGTGCTTTTTAATTGTACTGAAGTCACAGAAGAAGCAGTTTGGACTTTTTCAGTGCCAAAGAACAGCTTTCCACCAAAGGCTATGTTCGAGCTAGATAACCACATGCCTTGGCCATTGTCCAACTATGGGTGAGTACTCTGGAGACTCCAGTTAGATTATGGTGCTCATGTTACTGAGCAGTGCCCCTGTCAATATTAGGAATTGTCATAAGATTGCTATGTTAAATCTTTAACCTGGTTTCTATTTGTTAATTATCAGGCACTAATGCAAAGTACAGTTTAATGTATTTTCTACTATTATCCAATCTCTCCCACATTGATTTCCCCACTAAAAAGCGGCGTGTACACTACACGATTTTGGTCCTGATAGCAGTCCCGGTCAAGTTTTTGAGATCGGTATTTTCAAACATGGGTTTTACTTTATCGGCATAAAATCAGCAATGATCTTGTAGTGTGAGATGTGCAACAAGTTTTTAGAATGGTGATAAGCAATAGCCAATGAGAGCTCGCCAGTGAGATGACGTTTCGCATCACACAGAATGTGTAGGTGCTCGAGCCGGAGCCATGAATACTATTAGTACGCATTTGTACTTCCCTTTAACCAAAGCGTCAAGTCGTTACAGCTCTGAAGTTCACAAGCAATGTTATTGAAATCAAAATGTTGTCTAGATATTTAAACTCTGTATGGCAAGCGTGAAAGTCTTAAATAAAAGGAGAGCCGCACACTCTAGGAGCTCAGATGCAAAACTATTTATGTCCAACGTTTCGACAGACAAGCCGTATTCATCAGGGTATAATGACAAACACTGCGAGATGATTCATTTTATATAGTGTCAAAAGACACACAGGTGTCTTATCATGGACAGTTGTGGCCTGATATCAATGGTTAATTCTATTAAAATAGCATACAAATACAATTTGGCTACAGCGTGAAAGTCTGACTGAAAACGTTTGAGGCTGTTGAGACCGCTCGTTGTAGCTACATTAAATCTAATAGCGTGGTATCTAGAATCCTCACAAGTGAATTATCTTGTAGTGTTTGACCCCTGTCTGTGCCACATCGTTTAGTGCGCACCACTACATTGGCAAGACAACTACAGGAATGTGGTTGTTTAACTTCTACGGAATCACCCCCCCCCCAGGTCATGGTTGCGCTAACGTGATGAGCATGACGTAAGTAGCATGAACATAGACATATCTGATATGGGCAGAAAGCTTAAATTCTTGTTAATCTAACTGCAATGTCCAATTTACAGTAGCTATTAGTGAAAGAATACCATGCTATTGTTGAGGAGAGTACACAGTTAGGTACTTAAATGTATCAATTAAGCACATGTTGAACAGTAATGCAATGGTTCATTGGATCAGTCTAAAACTTTGCAGAGACTGTTGCCATCTAGTGGCAAATCTAAATTGCACCTAAACTGGAATAATACATTGTGGTCTTTCTCTTGCATTTCAAAGATTAAAAAAAAACGTTTCTTTGTGTTATAGATCTAATGTGTTATTCTCCTACATTAATTTCAAAGTCTTTCCTTTTAAATGGTATCAATAATATGCATATCCTTGCTTCAGGTCCTGTGCTACAGGCAGTTTAGATTTGGGTGTGTCATTTTAGGTGAAAAAAATAATAAAATAAAAATGGGTCAGATCCTTGGTTTTTATTGTGAGAGGCTCAGCGACGTTAAGATTTTGAAAGTTGTGTAGTGTACACCCGCCTTAACCAACATTAAGATCACTTAACATGGTCGGAAAGCTGCGGACTTCCTCCTAGCTGATCTCGAATATGGCCACCATAGTTAGAATTCCTAGTTTGGTCGGGGGATATTTCTTGTGGCCAGCCTGTAACAGGAGGGAGGGGCTATGTGGTTGACATAGTGAAAGTTGACTGCTGTGACATGACCAATAGAAACTGTTTAACTATATTGCGCACATCTATCATTACAATTGATAATACTTTTGATATTCGCTTGTATTGTTTTAATATTTGATAAAGGATTGTTTTTGGAAACGTCATCCAGCTTCTTTGAGCTCGTTGATTTTAAAGCACTGATTCATTTACAAAAATGGTTTTATTGACAGCTTAAGTTAGACATTTAAATATTGTCCACATATCTTCGGCATATGTTTGAGGTTCAAAGTTAGCCTAGTGAAATTAAATGTGCAGCCTACCATGTGCCAGCTGCATCAATCCTTCCAATACTGAATACAATGTTGACTCTTCATAATGGCATCTTCACGAGCGATGTTAAACACATTAATATAGTCATCTATGGTTAGATAGTCAATTATGTCAAATGTACTTAAATCAGTAGCTCTTGTACACAACTGGCAGGGTGAGGTCAAATGTTAGACTTGTAACTCATGATTTCAAGGCATAATATTGTAGATAGAAATGGTTCTCTCTGTGCCAAGCTTGTTTCAGTGCAGCGCAGTCCTTCCATGATGGACGGTTGGCTGTCACCTATAGGTCCACGCCACCATGCAGTGGTGGAGGGGTAGCAGTACAAAAAAAAATGGACGTGTAAAAGGTGAAGTGCTGTGGGTGGTGAGATGTCACAGACTCCAAGGGCAAAAAACTAGGGTCCCATGCCTGGATCCAAAGCCTCTTCCTCAGGAGCAGGCGGTCCCACAACCAGTCTGTAATGGTGGGGCCAAACTCACCTTCCCCCTGGACTCCCCAGTAGGAACCTTCACATGAGACACAATGGAGAGAAATTCGGGGCCTGTTTTTCTCATTGTTAGGTTTTTTGTGTCATATTGACTTCTTGTCTGGTGAATCCTGTTCCATTTCTAACAATGTTACATCAACAGATTGAAATGCCTAACCCTTGTAGTTGTGAGAATGTTTGAGGAAATCTAATGCCTCACCATTCATTGCGTGCCACCACCGCCTCGCTCCTCACCATCCTCTTGAGGTCGTCCAGGGGCACAGCCAGGCCACGCAGCACCCTCGCACGGAAAGGCATGATCTGCCAGAGGAAGGGTGGGTTTGTTTATGACCAGAGTTTATATGAATCGGTTGTTAAAGCCAATCACTTGTTAAAGTCCCATCTGTGTGGCCAGTTGGCTGACAGAGGTTGTTCTGTGCAGTCCAGGACCGAGTCTTACCTCATGTTCTGGAAAGCGGGAGAGGGCATGGATACAGCGCAGAGAGGCTATCCGCACTTTCTGTGAGGACGAGGAGAGAGACAGACAAAAAAAACGACCTTCGTGAGTGAAGATAAGTGTATGGGGATTGGGGACAATGGTACTCAAGGTTACCTTGGTTCATGTTGCAGCTGAATACTGAATAGTCCAGATTTCAGAAACGCTGAGTTGCATTCTGGGGTTTATGACATTAATTGCGTTTCAGGTTAAAGACCACACCGGTACAGTCAAGCAGCATTTCATTTGCAGATGTATTGTGGGTTATAGTGATAGTGGGTTCGATTCTTGGGTCCACGCATACGTAAAATGTATGCACATGACTGTACGTCACTTTGGATAAGTGTCTACTAAATGGCATATTATTGAATGCTCGCGGGGACACGGCTGAATCAACTACCTCTGGCACAGGAATAATAAGATACACGGTCTGTGGGACAACGCTAATGTCACAGAGAGAACACATCTCTGCCTGATGCTCACATTTGACTATGTATTTAGCTTTCTCAATACTTGTCCCATTGGCATATGTCACTTTTATAATGATAGTGTGTTTGTCTGCCTGCGTTTGGTGTCTCATAACATACACGCGTGTGTGTGTATATAGGGTATGTGGACACCCCTTAAAATGAGTGGATTCGGCTATTTCAGACACACCAGTTGCTGACAGCTGTATAAAATTGAGCACACAGCCATGCAATCTCCACAGATAAACATTGACAGTCAAATGGCCTTACTGAAGCGCTCATTGACTTTCAGCCTGCCAACTTTCCAACAAGTCAGTTTGTCAAATTTTTGCCCTGCTAGAGGTGCCCGCCTAGTGTTAAAGAACGCAAAAATTGTCCACCCTCAGTTGCAACACTCACTACCAGGTTCCAAACTGCCTCTGGAAGCAACGTCAGCACAAGAACAGTTTGTGCGTCGGCTGGAGTGGTTTAAAGCTTGCCGCCATTGGAGCAGTGGAAACACGTTCTCTGGAGTGATGAATCATGCTTCACCATCTGGAAGTCCGATGGACAAATTTGGGTTTGGCGGATGCCAGGATAACGCTACCTGCCCCAAAGCATAGTCCCAACTAAAGTTTGGTGGAGGAAGAATAATGGTCTGGGGCAGTTTTTCATGGTCCAGTGAAGGGTAATCTTACAGCATACAATGACATTCTAGACGCTTCTGTGCTTCCAACTTTGTAGCAACAGTTTGTGGACGGCCCTTTCCTAATTCGGCATGACAATGCCCGGTCCATTCAGAAATGGTTTGTCGAGATCGGTGTGGAAGAACACCTTTGGGATGAATTGGAACGCCAACTGCGAGCCAGGCCTAATCGCCCAACATCAACGCCCGACCGCACTAATGCTCTTGTGGCTGAATGGAAGCAATCCCCCCAGCAATGTTCCAACATCTAGTGGAAAGCCTTCCCAGAAGAGCGGAGGCTGTTGTAGCAGCAAAGGGGGGACCAACTCCATATTAATGCCCATGATATTGGAATGAGATGTTCGACGAGCAGGCGTCCACATACACTAAGTAACCAAAGGTTACTGGGGCGGCAGGGTAGCCTAGTGGTTAGAGCGTTGGACTAGTAACCGGAAGGTTGCAAGTTCAAATCCCCGAGCTGACAAGGTACAAATCTGTCGTTCTGCCCCTGAACAGGCAGTTAACCCACTGTTCCTAGGCCGTCATTGAAAATAAGAATTTGTTCTTAACTGACTTGCCTAGTTAAATAAAGGTGTAAAAAAAAAAAAAAAAAAAAAAAAGGTATGATACGTACCATAGCAGGGCTTGTGGTGAGGGTGAGAGTGCGGCCTACTAGCGCCTCCAGCTGAGTGATGAGGGCGGAGGGGGGGTCCATGAGGACAGGTTGCAGGCAGGACAGGGTGGACAGCTGCACCGCCTGGTCTGGACAGGACAGGGCCTCTAGCAGGAGGGGCAGGAGCTGACCAAACAGTGGAGAATAGAAAAAGGAGGACATCACCACATCCTTAAGATACAGTGCCTTCAGAAAGTACTCACACCCTGATTTTCTTTCTACATTTTGATGTTACAAAGTGCGACTAAACTGGATTTAAGTAATTTTTTTGGTCATTTATTTATTTTTGATCCATCTACCAATAGGTGCATTTGAGGCATTGGAAAACATCCCTGGTCTTTTTTTGTATTTTAGCTAACACTTTTATTTACAATGATGGCCTACCAAAAGGTCTCCTGCAGGGACGGGGGCTGGGATTAAAAATTAAATACAGGACAAAAACACACATCACGACAAGAAACACCACAACACTACAGAGAGACCTAAGACAACAACATGGTAGCAACACCACATAACGACATGGCAGAAGAACAAAAGATGGTACAAACATTATTGGGCACAGACAAAGGCATGAAGGTAGAGACGAGACAACACATCACGCGAAGCAGCCACAAGTGTCCATGATTGAGTCTTTGAATGAAGAGATGGAGATAAAACTGTCCAGTTTGTGTGTGTTCCAGTCGCTAGCTGCAGCGAACTGAAAAGAGGAGCGACCCAGGGATGTGTGTGCTTTGGGGACCTTTAACAGAATGTGACTGGCAGAACAGGTGTTGTATGTGGAGGATAAGGGCTGCAGTAGGCATCTCAGATAAGGGGGAGTATTGAGTGCAACGATGTGTCCGATAAGGAATATTGGTGGCAAATCTGATGGCCGAATGGTAAAGAACATCTAGCGGCTCGAGAGCAGCCTTTACCTACCAATCTATAAATTACGTCTCCGTAATCCATCGGTAGGATGGTCATCTGAATCAGGGTTAGTTTGGCAGCTGGGGTGAAAGAGGAGCGATTACGATAGAGGAAACCAAGTGTAGATTTAACTTTAGCCTGCAGCTTTGATATGTGCTGAGAGAAGGACAGTGTTCCGTCTAGCCATACGCCAAAGTACTTGCATGAGGTGACTACCACAAGCTCTAAACCCTCAGAGGTAGTAATCACACAAGTAGGGGAATTCTTCTTACCAAACCACATGACCTTTGTTTTGGAAGTTTTTTGTACCTTTATTTAACTAGGCAAGTCGGTTAGGAACAAATTCTTATTTTACAATGACGGCCTACCCCGGCCAAACCCTCTCCTAACCAAGACAACGCTGGGTCAATTGTGTGCCGCCCTATGGGACTCCCGATCACAGCCGGTTGTAATACAGCCCGGGATCGAACCAGGGTCTGTAGTGACACCTCTAGCACTGAGATGCAGTGCCTTAGACCACTGTGCCATTCGGGTTAAGGGCTAAGAAAGCTTTGTTGTAGAGCGTTTAACACAAAATCCAGGGAGGGGTCAGCTGACTAAGACTATCATCTGCATATAAATAGATGAGCGCTTCCTACTGCCTGAGCTATGTTGTTGATGTAAATTGGGAAGCGTGTGGGGCCAAGGATCGAGCCTTGGGGTACTCCCTTGGTTACAGGCAGTGGCTGAGACAGCAGATGTTCTGCACTCAGAGAGGTAGTTAGCAAACCAGGCCAAAGACCCCTCAGACACCAATACTCCTTAGCCAGCCCACAAGAATGGAATGGTCAGCCGAGTCAATAAAAATAGCAGCACAACATTGCTTAGATTCCAGGGCAATGGTGACATCATTTTGCTCGATTGAGGGACCTTACAATTATCTGTATGTGTGGGGTACAGATATGGGGTAGTCATTCAAAAATCATGTTGATCCCAATTATTGCACACAGAGTCCATGCAACTTATTATGGGAGTTGTTAAGCAAATCTTTACTTCTGAATGTATGGCTTGCCATAAAGGGGTTGAATTCTTATCGACTCCAGACTAGAGGTCGACCGATTAATTAGGGCCGATTTCAAGTGTTCATAAATCGGAAATCGGTATTTTTGGACACCGATTTGGCTGATTTAAAAAAATTATTTACAATTTTTTTTTTTTAATACACCTTTATTTAACTAGGCAAGTCAGTTGAACACATTCTTATTCTCAATGATGGCCTAGGAACGGTGGGTTAACTGCCTTGTTCAGGGGCAGAACGACAGATTTTTACCTTGTCAGCTCGGGGATTCAATCTTGCAACCTTACAGTTAACTAGTCCAACGCTCTAACCACCTACCTCTCATTGCACTCCACGAGGAGCCTGCCTGTTACGCGAATGCAGTAAGCCAAGGTAAGTTGCTAGCTAGCATTAAACTTATCTTATAAAAAAACAATCAGTCATAATCACTAGTTAACTACACATGGTTGATGATATTACTAGTTTATCTAGCATGTCCTGCGTTGCATATAATCGATGCGGTGCATATTCATGAAAAAGGACTGTCCTTGCTCCAATGTGTACCTAACCATAAACATCAATGCCTTTCTTAAAATCAATACACAGAAGTATATATTTTTAAACCTGCATATTTAGCTAAAAGAAATCCAGGTTAGCAGGCAATATTAACCAGGTGAAATTGTGTCACTTCTCTTGCGTTCATTGCACGCAGAGTCGGGGTATATGCAACAGTTTGGGCCGCCTGGGTCGTTGCGAACTAATTTGCCAGAATTTTACGTAATTATGACATAACATTGAAGGATGTGCAATGTAACAGGAATATTTAGACTTATGGATGCCACCCGTTAGATAAAATACGGAACGGTTCCGTATTTCACTGAAAGAATAAACGTCTTGTTTTCGAGATGATAGTTTCCGGATTCGACCATATTAATGACCTAAGGCTCGTATTTCTGTGTGTTATTATGTTATAATTAAGTCTATGATTTGATAGAGCAGTCTGACTGAGCGATGGTAGACACCAGGATGCTCGTAAGCATTCCTTCAAACAGCACTTTCGTGCTCTTTGCTGTGCTTCAAGCATTGCGCTGTTTATGACTTCAAGCCCATCAACTCCCGAGATTAGGCTGGTGTAACCGATGTGAAATGGCAAACGTCACTCGCTCTGAGAGTTGGAGTAGTTATTCCCCTTGCTCTGCATGGGTAACGCTGCTTCGAGGGTGGCTGTTGTTGATGTGTTCCTGGTTCGAGCCCAAGTAGGGGCGAGGAGAGGAACCTATACTGTTATACTGGCAATACTAAAGTGCCTATAAGAACATCCAATAGTCAAAGGTATATAAAATACAAATGGTATAGAGAGAAATAGTCCTATAATTCCTATAACTACAACCTAAAACTTCTTACCTGGGAATATTGAAGACTCATGTTAAAAGAAACCACCAGCTTTCATATGTTCTGAGCAAGGAACTTATACGTTAGCTGTTTTACATTGCACTTTTACTTTCTTCTCCAACACTTGTTACATTATTTAAACCAAATTGAACATGTTTCATTATTTATTTGAGGCTAAATTGATTTTTATTGATATTATATTAAGTTAAAATAAGTGTTCCTTCAGTATTGTTGTAATTGTCATTATTACAAAAAATAAATAAATAGGGCAATTAATCGGTATCGGCTTTTTTTGGTCCTCCAATAATCGGTATTGGCGTTGAAAAATCAGTCGGTCGACCTCTACTCCAGACATTTCAGCTTTTTAAATAAAAAAATAAATAAAAAATTGTAAAAAAAATCTACAAACAAAATTCCATTTTGACATTATTGGGTGTAGATCACTGACACATCTAAATGTACCGGTAATCAACTTTAAATTCAGGCTGTAACACAAAATGTGGAAAAAGTCAACGGGTGTGAATACTTTCTGAAGGCCCATAGTGGGATATAATGCTCATCACAGATGTATAAAATAAGAATTTTATAAACTGGGTGGTTTGAGCCCTGAATGCTGATTGGCTAAAAGCAGTGGTATATCAGACCGTATACCACTGGTATGACATGTATTTTTACTGTTCTAATTATGTTGGTAACCAGTTTATAATAGCAATAAGGCACCTCGGGGTTTGTGGTATATGGCCAATATACCACGGCTCAGAGCTGTATCCAGTCACTTCGCGTTGTGTTATGCCTAAGAACAGCCCTTAGCAGTGGTATATTGGCAATATACCACACCCCTCTCAGATATGTGTTTTAGATTTAAGGAATATATTAATGGAAAAAATAAATTTCTAAGTTGTTCCTGTTTTTGCTCCCTTGTCTGGCACTTCTCTATACTGTTTCACTGGTTCTCTCTACTTACCGCTGGTAGCTCAGTGAGCTGAACCTGTCTAGGTAGGTTGTTCACTATGTGAGACAGTGCCTTCAGGTAGCCAGACTTCTTCTCTGTAGAGGGAGAGAAGGAAGGGAAAGTTAAGAATCGGTACAATGAACAGGACTCTCACAAACTGGTCAACAAGTTACAACACGTGGCCAGTATCTGTAGTGCATTGAAAATGTGTCCCTCTCCGGTACCTTGGGCTGCAGAGTTAAAGCCCTGGACCAGCTTGGCAGAGTTCTCGGTGAAGAAGCGCTGGCGGTACATGATGCGTATGTCGGCGTTGCAACCGCGGTTGAGGACGTCCGGCGAGTCGCTCATCAAGAGAGAGAATCCATCGGCAGCTAACGAACCCAGTTCTGAGTCACTGAGCAGGGAGAAAAGCTGAGACCGACACAGGATTATTGCTGTGTGAGGTTACTGAGGTAGAGATTTTTCTAGGGGAGAAGAGACAAAACAATTAAACTACAGACTGTGTATGTGTAGGAGGACAGAGGACTCCTGTCCTTTACCTTGTCAGTCAGGGCTGTGGACAGAGGGTGGTAGCGGAGGAGGAGAGCCTTGGCCACCTAAAGACAAGAAAGCCATTCACAACTTGATGAATGAATGGACAGAACACCATACAATAGGCAAGTCACCATTCACCCTAAAGGAGAGGAGGTCGTAGGAGAAACAGAGATCCCTAGTCTAGAGACACAGGGGGGGTTACAGTGTGGGGAGTTCAGTAGGCTAAGTATGGGCTGAGGGGAACAGAAAACGAAACAGAGAATACATGGAAATCATAGAAACTGATGTGATTGGATAAAATACTGCCATGTGAGTAGCAATACAAAACGTCTAACCCAGAGCAGCAGCGTGAACGCCTGCTTTCGGACCGAAGAGGACGCACAGTCCAGCTCAGTGGAGATCCTCTTCAACATCCTGTCTATCAGAGAGTCCAGGGCTTCTCCTGTAGAAAGACACAACATGAAATATACCATCTCACCAACATTCACTTGACCAATCCTCATTCAGATCAAGGACAGGACTGGAGGACTCGCCTGCAGGCCTCTTGTTGACCAGCCCAGCGTAGCACTTGGCGGCTGAGGTGTAGGAGAGGGGATGGTCACAGGTACAGCTCAGCTCCTCCAGTTCTAACAGTAGCCTATCCATCTGTGGAACCTCCACCTGTCCAGGACACACGGTCAGTCAGTCAATGATAACAGGCTAAATTAAGCCATTAAATGTCAGGATATCTTAAGAATGCAACATTTGAGTATCCAGTGTAACACATTAAACCGGTATCCATTGTATGAACATTTAACAGTACAAACACGGTTACAATGTGGTTTTGAGACCCTGTGATGAGTAGCAGACATGTAGGGCGTTCTTACACTCCGTGGCAGCGAACACACACAGCCCATTAGAAGACACACCATCTGGGACTGGCTCCAGGAGTCACCTGCCTGCTTCTGGAGGACAAGGTCAAAGGACAACCCATTCAATATACCACTCACAGATACAATGCTCTATTTACTCCCAGCATGCATCCTGTCCCTTGAGTATCCTCAGTAGTAGGTATAAGTGTGTTTTGATAAAGGAGATGGCTGGGTGTCTTTAGCATTGAACCCTGACCTTGAGGAGCTGGATCTGGGAGGGGAAGGCATTCTCTGGCAGGAAGGACATGTCCCCATCCAGGAAGAGGGACACCACCCGCGAGGCTGTTTGGCCCGCCAGTCTGGTGACACAGCAGAGCTTAGTAGGGTTACAAAATTACAGGAACTTTCAATAAACTCCCATTGCTTTCCAGAAATCCTGGTTGGAGGAATCTGGATTTCCTGCCTGTTTCCTCCTGAATCTGGGAATCATCCAACCAGGAGTTTGGGAAAACCAGGGAATGTATTAAAAGTTCCTAGAGTTTTACAACCCTAGTGGTTAGCACCAAGCCAACATATTTACATATGACATAATACATGTGCATGTAATACATGTACATGTACATCAATTATGTGTGTGTGTGTGTGTCTCTCGTCTGACTGGGTGGCTGGCTCTCTCAGTGATGCCAACTCACTGGGACTGTAGTCGGGCACAGGTGGTGCTGATGACTGGTACCATGGCTGATAGGACAGACTCCTCCACTAAAGGACTCTGATGGTCTGAGGACCCTTCACATATAAAAGGGAGCAGAACAAAAACATCAGTCAAAAAGAGTTAGGTCTTCTGCATTTAGTTTGCATAGGTTTGCCAAAACACACCAACTCATTTTCAGAACAGCTCTCCATTGAACCAGAGATTCCTTATCTCAAGGGACTTCCTGGTTCAATAAAGGTTACATGAATCAAAACATTACAATGTGTTGCAGAGGCCTGAAGGCATTAGTTGGTCAGAATATTCTCACCCTGCATAGCTGCCTGCAAGGCCAGTCCGAGCAGGCGCGGAATGATGATGTCATGGAAGACACGGCCGGTCTCTTCAGTGTCCTGGGCATGCTCTGCTATCCTCTGCAGATTGTGGCACACAGAGATCACCTCCTCCAATGAAAATGAGCCAGTGCCTGTTGGGAGAGAGATTACATCTTCATTGTCATCAGTCTACTTATACAAAAGGTGCAATATGCAGAAATTGCTCCGTCATTTCCTGGTTGCTAGAATTCTAATAGTTCAAGCAATGCATAGTGTAGAGAACCATTGCACCATCTAAACTGCTGGGAAATATATTTACAACCACCACAAAAATTCTGTTTTTCAGCTATTTGAAGCTGGTGTACAAAACCGAAAGTAAATGACAAAAAGGAAAGGGGAAGCATCGAAATAGTGCACATAGAAGAGATCTGCCGCTTCTTAGACTTGCTTTCAATGAGAACAACATATCTATAACTCACATTTCTATGTGAATTTGGTCAGGTCGCCCAAAAAGTTACATATTGCAGCTTTAACATAGAGAGATAGGGGAGTTTACCTATACAACGAAACATAAGACATATTTAGAAAGGGTCTACCTATACAAAGACAGATGAGTGTGTGGTAGTGACACATACCAGTGTGTGAGGAGGTGAGAACCTGTAGCAGGACAGGTGTGCTCTCCTGAACCACACTGGGCCGGGACGACACCGCAGCCAGCGCCGTCAAACACCGCTGACGTACGGCCTGCTGGGAATGTTCCTGGGACGGCGTGGCGCTGTCACCTTGTGCCATGGACTCTGGGAACAGGAGAGAAAAGGGTTCAGTTCAGTAACCCTCCTCCGGTTGGAATGATGTCATTGAAGGAACGTAATGATAAAGACCTTTGTTTACATTTTTTCGTTTTGACCTTTGACCCTAACCCACCTGAGAAGATCTCCCCCTTCAGCCGTGGAACCATCTTAGAGATGAAGGCTAGAGGGTGCAGACAAGCCAGAGCCCCTGCACACTCAACCACAGCCAGGCTGGACAGACAGGGAGAGGCAGAGAGAAGAACCAAACCCTTGTGTTAATTGATTAGGCACACACAGGTTGTGTTTACACAGGCAGCCCAATTCTGATGGGTTATTTCTCACTAACTGGTCTTTTGACCAATCACATCAGATCTTTATCAGCGCTTATCTGATTGGTCAAAATACCAATTAGTGAAATAAAAAAAATTCAGAAGTGGGCTGCCTGTGTAAATGTGGCCACAGACTTCTGATTGCCCTCCCAGAAGAACTGAAAACAGGTACTAACCTGACTTTAGCATCTTCCTCCTCCAGGATGAGCCTGACGAGGTGGTCAACGGCCAGCTCCACATCTGACTCTAACAGCAGGACTAGGAGAGAGGTGGGAGAGGTCAACCTATACGTCTCAGCATAGTAAGGGGAGATGTAGCACAATCTGAATGGCCAATTAAATGTATTCTCTATCCCACAAGCTGAACAGCATGTGAACAAAGACTCATTCTGACTTCAATTCAATCCTGTGTAGCAGTGAGAGGAGCTCAAAAGGTCTCAAATGTGTTGGTCAGGTATTAGTTAATTGGAAGAGGGTTTGCGAGGTCAGGAGTCTCACCTGTCTGTTGGCTCAGGGCAGTGAGCACACGCAGTGATGTGATCTGGAGCCCAGCACTGTTCTCAGCCAGGGCAGAGAACACTATACTGCAAAGAGACTGCCTGAAGTCCAACAGCACACTCTCATCTGGTGAGAGGAGAGAGAAAGAGGGGGGAGGGAGAGAGACAAAGAAAGTAGGGAAGGAGAGAGGGAGGAAGAGAGAAAAGGGAGAGAAGGAGGGGTGTGAGAGTGGTGGGAAAAGGTTAATAGAACAATTCACACCGCCACATATCACACGAACCAGGAGGGAAATTTCATGAGGGACTGAGTTATGGCACAGTAGAAATGGCTGGATATTCTCATCATTCCTAAAGCATGAATTGTTATTATGCTGGGGCAAGTTCTAACAGCGTTCTGCTTCAAATGGAGCCCTGAAATGAAGCATTGTAAATCACTTGTTTAGCTGCAGAGGCAGAACATGAAAGGAGGAACAAGGGACAATAAATCTCTAAAAGTCCAAGCCGATGGGGGGGGGGGGGGGGGGGCGATGACGAAATATTTAACCCACAGAACTACCTCCGTACTTCCATTGGTTTGTACGGGTTACATTCAGACGAGTTCCGTGACACTTGTGGGGTCAGAGCAAAATGAAGAAAACTATCGTGTTTGTGCGAGTCACCCCTTTCCATAGTTTGTAGCTCAAGCTAAAGGCCATAAATTACAGACAGAAATTGGCACATCAGAGTTACTGACTTTAAACGAGTCACAGGCTATGGGGCTCGTAGAACAAAACAGAGAACATCATCATTACAGACGTTTTCGTGAGAAGACCAATTTCTCATGGGCTGACAAACACCGCTGTAGCTCGGCCACCTTCCACCGCAGATGCGCAAGGCCAACATAGGAGGATGTGGCAGGGTTGAGAGAAAGCCCATGCAACAAAACAAAAAAATATATCCCTTGACGGGTTTTGATAGAGATTATTTTATTATGTTACCTAGATTGACGCACGGCTCTTAATGAACGTCGCACAAAGAGCGGGACAGTAATGAACGTTACACTTACCCTCCTCTGAAGACTTCACTGGCTGGACGAAGCCCTGTAACACCTCCAGTAGGGTGCGCCGCTGAGCACACTACACGGGGGAGGACACAGACAGATATTTAAGATTTCTGTAGGAACCAAGCCAGAACCAAGATATTTACAACAGGCTGGGCTGCCTACATGTCCTGTGGCAGTATTGGGTCAGCAAAAGGCCATAACTTACAATGCAATAACACTGTGATTTTGACTATGTGGGAAGCCAGAAAAACACACAATGTGAGAAATCTGACTGGCAGAATTGACTCAAATCATTACCAACAGTCAAGAATGGGAGACAAGCGTCAACACTGATGGAAATGGAACGACCTAGCTGGCTGGTGTGACTCACCTGCGTTCGGCTGTTGTATTGTTCTATGAGGGACGGCATGATGGCGGCTGCAACTCTGTGGCTCGCCCTGTAGGAGGCGGTAGAGGTGGCCTGCAGCAGCTTGGCGCTGGGCCACACCAGCTTCAGGTCTGGCTCACACAGGTGGTGCTGACAGTCTACAAAACATTAGGCTGGGTTGGCAAATTGGCGATGGCACGTGTATCAGGACATCATGCTGGACTATATGAAGTGTGTATACCTACATCTATCTGGGTGTAAATAACGAACAGTGTGGTGAGTCGAAGGTGGAAGGTTGCGAGTAAGCATCGAGGGCAGACAGGTAGCAATGAGCCTGAGATTTATTTGCCATCGCTCGCCTTCATCTGAAGCCAAGCTGCCTCTGTGGAGTTGTCATCGTCTCTCATCTCCCTCCACCTCTCTCTCTCTCAATTTTAAAAATGTTTCAATTTAAGGGGATTTATTGGTATGGGAAACATACGTTTACATTGCCAAAGCAAGTGAAATAGATAATAAACAAAAAGTGAAATAAACAAAAAAAGTTTACATTAAACTCACAAAAGTTCCAAAAGAATAAAGACATTTCAAAAGTCATTATGTATATATACAGTGTTGTAATGATGTGCAAATAGAAAAATAAAAAACGTAAATATAACCTATATTTATTATGGTGTTTGTTCTTCACAGGTTGCCATTTTCTTGTGGCAAGAGGTCACAAATGTTGCTGCTGTGATGGCACACTGTGGTATTTCACCCAGTAGATATGGGAGTTTATCAAAATTGGATTTGTTTTCAAATTCTTTGTGGGTCTGTGTAATCTGAGGGAAATATGTCTCTCTAATATGGTCATACAGGAGGTGAGGAAGTGCAGCTCAGTTTCCACCTCATTTTGTGGGCAGTGTGCACATAGCCTGTCTTCTCTTGAGAGACAGGTCTGCCTGAGGCGGCCTTTCTCAATAGCAAGGCTATGCTCACAGTACATAGTCGAAGATTTCTTTAATTTTGGGTCAGTCACAGTGGTCAGGTATTCTGCCACTGTGTATTCTCTGTTTAGGGCCAAATAGCGTTCTAGTTTGCTCTGTTTTTTCCCTCTCTCAACACCTCTCCTGCTGTGGTAAGCACTGAGGAGAACAACTGACAAGTCCGTCTCCCTCTCACACATTTCCAAATACACTGACCCCACACAATAACAAAATAGACAAAACCTTCGACATTAGTTGGCTCCTGTTTCTCAGATTTGTTTGAGGGGTTACCTTTGAGGACCAAGTCGAGGAAGACATTGAGGTAGTCTTCAGAGTCAGAGTTGAGGACGGAGCGGGAGATGCAGGCTGTCAGGGCACCGAGGGCAGCTAGACCAGCGGACTCCACCCTCTCACTGGCTGTCTGGAACACCTGCACAGGGATGGAGGCCAATCAAACTCTCCATTCAGACTATCAAGATGCCTCGTGTACTGTTCGAGACACTTTCACACAA